>NW_003852416.1:6292792-6341771 GCF_000181295.1 Otolemur garnettii
GGGAGGTGGAGGCAGGCAGATTGCCTGAGCTCATGAGTTTGAAACCAGCCTAAGCTAGAGCAAGACTGTGTCTCTTTAGAAAAAAAAAAAAAATAGCCTGGCACTGTGGTAGGCGCCTGTAGTCCCAAGAGCTCAGGAGGCTGAGGCAAAAGAATTGCTTGAGCCCAAGAGTCTGTGAGCTGTGACACCATGGACTCTACCAGGGGCAAAAAAAAAAAAAAAAAGAATTCATAACTCCTGATTTTTTTTAGGTACTGAGTTCTATATTGCTGTGTTATTTCTTAGTGATAGAACACTAACTCATTGCTTTATCAGTGAATATTTTTGAACTTTTTGTTGTTTTCAAAGAAGTACTAGATTTTCTGCATTCAAGTAATCTGTCTCTATGTACTCTGAACTGTGATGGATGAAGTCACACAGATCTAGCAAATCTGCCAAAAGACTAAATAGACTTTTTGAAGAAGTAATTGGTGAAGTTTGAGCCAGGAGGAATAAAACTTTCAGGCTTACTGACCTGTCTATTGATAGTTTTCAAAACAGGAAGAAAGAAGGAAACTTAGCCTTTTGTTTGTTTGTTTTTTTCCAATTCCTTTTTCTAAGCAGTAGAAAGCCCCTTCTACTGGGGCTCAGCCATGCCAAGTAATTCGCATACTCCTCAAAGTTCATGTGTTAGGTGGCCTACCAGAGTAAGTGTGCAAAGAAGCTTTGGTGAATAAATGAATGCTGACAATGGCCAATTTCTTCCACACATGATTTGGAGACTCTTTTATTATTGTTGTCTCAGATACTTAAAAGACAATGATTTGTTGGAAGAAGGATAAAAGGGGCCTTCTGGGCAAGCTTCCTTGAAACTTCTGTCTTAGGGGAGGAAAAAGCAGAGGGAGTGATGTTTATTGTTGATTCCCTCCTTTGTTCCAGGTATTATGCTAGGCATTCTACTTATTTTAGCTCATTTAATCCTTACAACACTGAAGTAGTCCTCGTCGTGGCTGCTTTTATTTAAGAAAACAAAGTTCAAAGAACTGAATTAACCTGCCTGGGTCAAACATAAGAGGAAAAAACTAGGATTTTTAATCCAAGGTGGTTTGAGTCCGATGTTTGTTCCAACATACCATTCTGCCCTTACAACAAACAAATAAAATAAAACAAAACCACCACCAGCAGTACTAATCAACAAAATATGCTTTTATTTTTTCTGGCAATTGTTTTTTGGAAACAGATATGAATATAATAGTAATGAACCAAAAAAGTCCTAATGATGCCAGACAAGGTGGCACCAAGACCAGCCACCTTGGCCCTGGACCTGTCGCTGTTGTGGCAAATGGAAAAATTCAGCTGGACACAAGCGGGGGAAGACACTGGTGGGTGCTGGTGTCTCCTCATGTGGACTTCTGGCAAGTCAGTTCCTCCAGTGTATCCCTGATTGGTCTGTTTCCAAAACCTGCTCCTGATTGGTCTGTTTTCAAAACCTGAAAGTTCATTGGACAATTGACTGTAACTCACAAGGACCTGCCACTATATAAGCTGAAGCAGAAAGCCCAAACACAGAGACCTCTGAGAGAGAGTGGGAGAGCAAGGAGGTTTGGTTCTTTGTGAGAGCTGTAACACTTGTATTGTTAAATAGAACGTAACCTACTGCTGATCCTATGGTTAGTCGCTTAATTCTTTAAACCGCCAAGACCAAGAGCCTGGAACTCTGGTATCATTAATGCTGTTAATAAAGATATCACTGTACAATCCTATTTGTCTAAAGGAAAATTTAACTACAGCAATGTTTAACATGGGGAAATTATTTATAGTTTTGTGCCTCATCAACACACATATATGAACTGGACCCCTAGGTGTGAGGTCAGGTCACAAAGCACTAGAACATGTTGATTCTCTCCCCCAAAGCCTAGGTGTCTCCCCCACCTCTCTAACTCTCCCACTAGAAGACAACAAAGGCTACCTACAAACAGACAGACTTACAAAGTATAATTATCGTCTTTTCTAATATGTGTTTTAATATTATCCCCAGCCAATTCCAAGCACTCCAGATAATGTAACATTACAACAGAAGAAAAGTGTTTCTAATAAAACCAGCCCTTTGCTATCATTTTCAGCTTTCTTTTGATAATGTGAATTGATTTTTTTTAAAAAGAGCTCCGACGGTGCAGTGTTTGAAACTCCACCTCAAATAGGTCAGAGTCTTACTTCCCTAGTTGTGTTGTACAGCATGAAAGGCTGCCTGGGTTTTCTCATGACTTCACTCCTTGGGGGACCTCCCATGGATCATTTCTCTTAGTAAAAAAGAATCCATTGACTGAGCCTATCCTGAAGCTAACAAACTGAGCTTTCCATGGGGAAATAACAGCAAATTGAGTGCAGCTATTGACCAGCCTTCTGTAGTTAAAAATACAACAAACTCTACCTTGTCCGATTTACTCTGAAATTACTGGTCATTTTCATGCCCCGCTGGCATTATTTATACTTGATAACCTTCTAGACAAGTAGAACAAAAAATTGGCCTCTATCTTCTGTTTTTGTTAACTGATATCCAGCACATACAGAAATGTTTTTCTTTTACTTATAGTTTATACGACTGTTCAGTTTTTATATACATACACACAGATATATATGTATGAGACATGTGTTATTTAAGAAGAAATGCATCTAAAATGCAGTGGTTTAATTATACTAATGATGACTTGATACTTATATTTATCTTTCTTTCAATCTAGATCATAATATAAGGTAAGATATGTCACAATAAATGATATAATTAAACAACAAACTGCCTTATTCAATATGTAAAAATCTTCTAGACACACAGTCTTTTTTTTTTAGTTACAAGTTATTTTTATTTAAAATTCAGAACCAATGAAAAACATGAAAAACATATTTTTAAACCACATATTATTTTTTGAAGGTGGAAAATATCATGTCACTACAGGGAAAAAAATTCTGTAGACTGACACTACATTTACTAGAGGAAAAATTACAATTGAATCTCATGCCTAGTACAATGTAATCAGTATTTGTAAAAACAAAATAAAAAACAATAAAAACCCAAACCACAAATATATTTAGGAAAGTGTAGTAATTTCTTGGTATGACAAGCAATGAATAGTGTTTTATAGGGAGCATTAATTAATCAAACTATATGTAATGAGCTACATGAAATATATTTTTGGCTAAAATTTACATTTTTATTTTTATAAATTTTATCAGACCAATTGTATATGTTCACCATTAGAAAATCCTATTTACTAAAATATTTCATGACTATATTACAAAGTACCTTAAAGTCATCATCTTTACTTTTTAATAAAAAAACAAAACATTAATTAGAACCTAACTAATTAAAACTTTGCTGTACTATAGTTAAAATCACTGGCTCTTTGATAAGTAGACATGTTAGAATTTCTAAATCATCTCTGTAAATGTTCCCTTATCTACTAAAACGTCAAATAATATTTGTCTACGTTCAGTAAGTTCTGCCTCTCTATTATAAGCATACTAAACATAAATATTTTAGAGGCTGATGTATTACTGAGTATAAAATAATTTCTCACATTTATTTGAATAAAAACATGAGCACTTGCAATCTATTAACTACACAATGTAACACAAGCTGCGTGGAGGATTCCTTAACACTAGGTAGAATCTATGACACCACAGAGCATGCGGTTATGTGAACCTTGGTCTCCATCTCCGGGGACTCTGAGGTCTTTGGTAATGGGAATGTGTCTACTATTGTTGTGGTCAACCATGATCTCAACAATACTAACTTTGTTAGTCAATTCTAAGTTTTAAAAAATTTATTGTCTGTTACCCTCATCCCACCAGAATGTAAGCTCTGTGAAGGCAGGAATATTGGACTAGTTTTTAAATTGCTAAACCCCAGGGCCTATAATACAGTTCAGCTCACCATAGGTGTTCAGTATATGTTCGCTAAATATATGACTGAATTCATGAACACAGACTTTCCTAGTCTTCTAAGTGGAATTAATTTTCTCCTTTCTCTGAAATCCCATTACACTCCTCTTTTTTTTTTTTTTTTGAGATAGAGTCTCACTTCTTTGCCCCGGTAGAGCACTGAGTCCTGTGGTTATAGCTCACAACAACCTCAAACTCTTGGGCTCAAGCAATCCTCTTGCCTCAGCCTCAGGCTCCCAAGTAGCAAAACTACACAGTACAGGCGCCTGCCACATCACCCAGCTATTTTTAGAGATGGGGTCTTAATCTTGCTCAGGCTGGTCTGGAACTCCTGAGCTCAAGCAATCCACCGGCCTCTATCTCCCAGAGTGGTAGGATTACAGGTGCAAGCCATGGTGCCCAGCCCTACAGTCTATGTACCTCTTACAGATGTTTTACTCTCTCTACCTTACAGTGTACTTACACATGATCATATTTCCCTATTGGATTGTGGGGGCCTTAATGAACAAATATTTCTTAAAGAACTCCATCCTTTACCTATTTTGGGAAGTGCTTTCTATTAATTAGAAAGTTCTCATAAGATTCATTCTTCATATTTATGCTCATTTGTGTGTTAGTTCTAACTTGATTATTTATTTTTGGACTTCCTGAATCAGTAAAACTTTGTAATTGTCATACATTTACATGGTTCTAGGGTCAGAGCTACAAAATAAAGGGGACATAGAGAGGTTGGCCTTCCGATCCTTTTCCCTTCATCCTAATATCTTTTCAGCCCTATGAGTAACCACTAAAAAAGACACCCACCAACAAAAACTCATTTTTATTTTATCCTTTCATTTTTAAAAAAGTAAATATGTATGCATACATACGTTCTCTTCCTTCCTTATTTAATCATAACATAATATACACACTACATACTTTTTTCCTCTTGCCTCTTTAATTTAACTTTATTGCCTGAGATTCTTCCACAGAAAAGTATGTAATTTTTAAATAACTACATAGTATAATATTATACCACTCTTCATTCAACCAGTATCTACTGATAGATGGGGTTGTTTCCAGTCTTTTTACTGTTACAAATAGTGTTACAATAGTCTTGTGCGTGTTTTAGTCTTTTCCTATTTTGTTGGTGACAGAGATAGGTTTGTGGGATGTAAGTTTAAGTATATACATAAATACAGTAGAACTTCCAAAGTTCACCACCCCACTCCATAGCTGATCACCTTCTAGGTTGACCTAATTTTCATAGAATGGACATGCACCACCCGTATTTATCAGTACAGTAGGCTGAGTTCCTTATGTTGACCAGTTTGTTACCGTAAGCTAGTGGTCAACTTACAAAGGTTCCACAGTATAGTGAATCTCCTAAGTAGAGGCTGTACAATTTCCATTTCTCTCAATATATGTGAAAGTACCTGTTTCCCCACCATCTTCCTCTTAGAGGATTGTATTAGTTGTCCACTGCTATAGTTAAGGTACCACAAATTCAGTAAATTAGGTAGATTTAAACAATACAAATTTATTATCTTATAATTCTGGAATCAGAAGCCCAAAATGGGTTTATCTTTTTTTTTTTCTTTGAAACAGAGTCTCACTCTGTTGCCCTGGGGAGAGTGCTGGAGCATCACAGCTCACAGCAACATCTTGGGCTTAAGAGATACTCTTACAGCCTGCCGAGTAGCTGGGACTACAGCGCCCACCACAAAGCCCAGCTAGTTTTTCTATTTTGTCAGTTGAGATGAGGTCTTGTCTTTCTTAGGCTGGCCTCACACTCCTGAACTCAGGGGATCCACCCATCTTGGCCAGAATGCTAGGATTATAAGCGTGAGCCACCAGGCCTGCTGAGTTAAAATCAGGGTGCTAATAGGTCTGTACTCCCTTTAGAGTCTCCAGAAGAAAATCAATTTCTTTGCTGTTTCTAGCTTTTCCTGACTGCCCACCATTCCTTGACTTATGGCCCTTTCCTTCTTCAAGGCCAGCAATCACATCCCTCTGACCTCTGTCCTCATCACATAGATCTTCTCCTCAGACTGACTCTCCTCATTCCTCTTTCATGGATAAGGACCTTTGGGCCCATCCAAGTAATCCAGGATAATTTCTACAATTCACAATTATTATAATCTTAATTTAATCATATCTTGAAAGTCCTTTTTGCCATGTGAAGTTCTGGGAATTAGGGTGCGGACATCTTTGGGTGCCAATTTTCTAATTACCATGAATATGTTGTCAATATTTTGGATTTTTGACCATCTTATTGGTAAACAATGTAACCTCAGTTAATTTTAATTAACCTTTTTTGTGAATGAAATGGAACATAGTTTTCTGTGCATAAAGGTCCAGTGTATTTCTGTTTCTGTGAACTATCTGCTTATAGTTCTCATATTTTTAAATCTTTAAATGTTCTTTATATTTTTAGAGTATCAACTCTTTGTCCATGACAAAAATTGGAAAAATTTTTCATTGATTATTTTACTTTTTTGACTATGAAAAGTTTTTTTTTAATTTTCATATAGATCAACTTTATTAATCTTTTCCCTCTTGCCTCTGGAGTTTGAATCATAGTTAGAAAGCTTTTGGTCATTCAGAGTTATAGAGTATTGTAGAGGATGCCAAGAGCCAGACGACCTCTGAGCAACATGATTTACAGCTGAGGGGTGGACTCTTGGGTGACTTGTCCACAGGAGCTCCTTATGGAGAAGGAGCCTGTGCCCTCAGCACATAGTCATTGTTAATTAGTCCCTTCACCTATTCCGTCTCAATAAAAGGCTGGTGAGGAGGTTGCTCAGGGCCACCAGGAAAGTAAGGTCTCCCACAAGCTTGTACTTCTAATCCATGTCATGCCTGGTTCCTTCTTGTGGGGATCGAGACCAGGGCCATAGGGGACCCCACAGGTCATGACAGAGTATTCCTCAAAGGTATTTACTTTTGTCCTGTTCTAGTAACATACTGGTTTTTCCATTTATTTTATTTTTTTGTTTCTACATTTACATCTAAAATTTTTTTCTCTTACATTGGAACAGATTCAGCATTCTCTTCTCTCATATAGCTCTGCAGCTGTCTCAATACCACTTACTGAGTAAAACATCTTTTTCCTATTAATTGATACAATTTTTTCACTTACTAATTTTTCACCTATAATTGGATCTATACCTATATGTTTGTTTGTTGATTTACTTTTATGCTAGTATAATATCCATAGTATAAAACAATTAAAGAAGTCTCAGCAAACATTCAACCAACAACTTGTCAATTAAAGCCAGTGACTGGAATTATTTCATTTGAGGTGTTTGGTTACTATCTTAGTCTTATCCTTCCCCTAATATATAGTGGTCTTCCCTGAACATTGACAATGGTCAATAAACCAATATTAAAAATGAATACATGAAAGAAGTGGACAGTACATCTCTACTAGAATACTTTATGATTAGATAGCAATGTGTTTGCCAACTAAATGTACAAATCTTATTTTCCAACAAGAACTCTTGAGTGCTAGGCACAAAAAGTATTTCTTTTTTTTTTTGAGACAGAGCCTCAAGCTGTCACCCTAGGTAGTGTTGTGGCATCACAGCTCACAGCAACCTCCAACTCCTGGGCTCAAGCAAGTGTTCTGCCTCCGCCTCCCAAGTAGCTGGAACTGCAGGCGCCCGCCACAACGCCTGGCTATTTTTTGGTTGCAGCCGTCATTGTTGTTTGGCGGGTCAGGCTGGATTCGAACCCGCCAGCTCAGGTGTATGTGGCTGGCGCCTTAGCTGCTTGAGCCACAGGTGCCGAGCCACAAAAAGTATTTCTTACCTCCACTTTATAAATGAGAATTTTGAAGCTCAGAAATGCCTAAATTGCCTTCTCACACTCACAAAGTTACAAGAAAAATTGTAACTGGAATTCTGACTTCAAATGTAGTGTTCTTTACATTTTTGGTAAGATGACTACATTTTTGGCCTTGGTTTCATTTCTCCTTAGGTATCTCACTTTGAATTTAAAATCCCATCCTAGAGATGTAAACTTTCACCTTAGGATTGTATATATTATTATAATCTAAATCCGATCACTAATGATATGAATCAATTATTCTCCACCAAAAGGAATATGTGGAAGATGAATTAACATTTATAAAAGATCAGTTTTAAACATTATTCTGTGGATTATTAATTATACATCATAAAAGTGATATTGGATAACAAAAAGACAGTGAAGTTTTTGTTCAACATCTTTACTGTATTTATATGTTTTACCCATTTTTCCATTTCACTTATTTTTTTCATTAATAGATGGTGATGATTATACATGAATTTATATGCTCAGGTACTAGTAAAAGGCTTTACTAAAAAGAAGCTCAGGAAATGGAAATACCGTTTTTCTAAATACAATTAACAGAACAAAAAGGAATGAACAAGAAGAAAAATAGTGAATTTTCCTTGTTTTGAAAATATTCATTGATTATTTCTAGTGATAAAAGGAGGTACCAGAAGAAACAGATATGAAATCACTGCAATGAGAGGCTTGTACTTACATGTAAAAAGGGAACATCTGTTTAACAAAGTTTCTCTGATAATATAGTATTACATTTTAATTTGTTCAACAACATACTAATTACCTAATTAATTTAAGAACATCAATTTTTCATTTGAACTCTGTGGTTAATTGTGAATGATTTACTGTAATACTAGTAATTTAATTAATTTCATTGATTATATTTAAAATTACCATAGAGTCTAATAAAATGTCTTATATATATATTGTCATTAATCTATGGATCTATTGTTTTATAGGTATTATATACACTAAAATACATCTGCATTTAATAAATAAATATTCTGAATCTAGATGAAACGCTCATTTCTAGAATTAAGGTTCCTATGGGAGAAAAGAAAATTGCTGCTGTGAAAGCTACACATAATGCAGCATAATCGATTGGTTCACTTAAAGGCATTGGCCATGCTCCTTCTGATGATAGATTAAGCAAACATGAGAGTAGACAGCACAAACATTACGGGTATTTCACAGCATATTGCAGTAAAGACTATGGAAATTGGTCACACTCTAGAGCGAGCAATATGGATGAAAATGTTTTATGAGAAATGCATTTATAAAGCAATTGAGGGATAATATTTATATTAATTATGTAAGTGGGGTGCAAATGGTGATATATGGTATAAGGTTGATTAAAACCAAAATGGTCTCCAGGGATTTCCAGAGGCAGAAATGTTCTAGATCTTTAAAAATAACCAAAATAATCACATAGGTTTACTTGTCTAAAGAAAAGAAGAAGAAAACAGGACCCAGCTGGTCATTAACATGATCACATGAATTATAGATCAGATGAGCAGGATGGATTCTTAGCCTTCCTCATATATTACAGCTTTGAAGCTTCAGGACAGTTAAAAGAGTTTTCAACATTGCTGGCTACCCAGGGAGCAGTTTTCTCTGTTAAACCTTATCAGGAAAACAATATCAATACGTTGTATATGACTTACAGGCTTCTCCTAAAGGGGCAATAGGTTCAGCTGCTGTAGGAGCAGCACCACACTCAGCACCTACAAAGCATGTATAGCTCTTGCTATGGTCTGAATGTTTCTAGCCCCCCAAAATTCATGTGTTGAAATATAATCCATAAAATGTCAGTATTAAGATATGGGGCCATTAGGTTGTGATTAGTTTATGAGGGCAGACCCCCCCTCAAGAATGAGAAAAGTGCTCGTATAAAACCAGAAGCCCCTTTTACCATGTGAGGACATAGCTAGAAGGTGCTGTCTATGAACCAGAAAGTGGGGCCCTCACCAGACACCAAATGTTTGGGTGCTTTAAATGTTGGGCTTCTTGGGCTCCAGAACTGTGAGAGATAAGTTTATGTTGCTTATAAATCATAAGCATAAAACATAATTATAAATTATGTTGCTTACGGTATTTTTGTTGCAGCAGCCTCTGATCTTTTTCCTGGCTCTCTAAATCCTACCCCTCTAAAGTTAAAAAAAAAGAGTAATACAACACGAATGGATGATAATTGCATTTTGGTCATATTCATTATGCATGCCTTGGTTAAAATCAGTCCTCGGAAAAAGCATTTAGTGATATTCTAAGTAATTTGAATCTTTTCCCAGGGTTACCACTGAGTTACCGATACATTGTTTGCACCTGCAGTATGGAACCAACGTCTTGATTCCTTTTCTTTCTTAACCAAGATGTGATGAGAGCAAATAAGATGATACGCTGTCAGTTATTTGGGAGAGTAAAGCACTACAGATATTAAAAGTGTTCTAGCTGCCAGTGAAAGAGAACAGGGTCATCATCCTATCACCAGGATAGAAGAGTGAATAGAAATGAATTTGAACCCAAAGCTGTCATCAATAGAGGGTGACATGACACACCAGGGAAAGGCTACAGGCTGGATTCTGTTTCCTTTCTATGTATGATAACTATGTTCCTATCAAAGTGAATACCAGCTCCTACTGCTCATTAAGGCTGCCATGTTTTTCACAGTCTCATCTGCCTTATAATTGCAATTCTTATTTTAACAGCATTATCTTAATGTTATTGCTAGCTATGGAATGTCTTGTGAAGAGTGCAACATTAAAGTTAATTTGGCCCTACATCTTTAGTAATGGAGACTGTCTGGAATATAATGAAGTAGAGATACTCATACTTTAACTGAAATATGTCAAGGGTACTTTCCCAATTATTATAGTTGTTAAGGCGATCCATAACATGGTTGGCTATCATTTCTTACATCTGACTAATTTCATATTGCTCAGTCTTTTTTGTTAGAGTGGCAAAAATCAGAATTCCCAATGATGTGAAGTTTTTCTTTTTCTTTTCTCATTCTTAATTAAGACTGGTTATGCACTTCAGTTGAATTTCCCAGTGAGAAAAATTAGATCAGTATTGTATTATAATAAGAATTAAAAAAGTATTCCTAGAATTGCAGTCAAAGTGTAATTTTAAAATATATAATATAGTAAATAAAAACATACATCAAATGGCCTATATTGTTAACTTAAATGGCAGCTTCCATTAAGCAAAACCCACAGTTCTTATAAGTTAATGTCTACAGTGCTACTACAGAAGCTATGTATGCAGTATGGTAATAAAGTAAAACAATCTTCCATAATGAGCTTTTATTCTCATTCAGGTGTAATGATTTCCCATTGCTTATTGAATAAATGCCTGGGGTAATACACCTAGCAAATACTTCACATGTAAATAGGTCAAGCCAAAAACTACTAAATCATAGAGATTAATACTAGAAATTTCAACATTTAAAGATAATTATTTTCAATAGTAAGATGATAAATCAAAAACTCTGAGATTCAATTAAGATTTAATCTTTGATGTCTTGGATTTGATTCAAAATAATCGCTGGTGGAGTTAGGTACAAGAGGGAATAGAGATGAAACAAGATTGGCCATGAGTCAACAATTGTTGAAGTTCAGTGATATGATTCATTTCTCTATATCTACATATGCTTAATTTTTTTATTATAAAATTTAAAATTTAATCTTTTATATTAATATTTTATTACTAATTTAATGAAGTTATTTTACTAAAGAAGGCCTCATAGGAAGCTAGAAAAATGTACTGTTTATTTTATGAAGATATTTTCAACATTTGGATGCTTGTTTAGTAAGCAGATAGTAGATATCCTCTCCCCCAATTTAGATTATCCTTCACTTAATGCCTATGCATATATGATTATGAATGACTATGGAAAAATTTAATACTTGAAGATATGAATACCTATGAATGGGCAGCCAGACCCTACTTATATTGGAAAGTTAGTCATATCTCCTCAAAATCAAATAGACATACCAATGGGAATGACAAAAGAAAATATTAATACAAAACCTCAACAATATCCAGTGCCGAGGAGGACATGAAACGATTGGAACGCTCATATACTGCTGATGGGGATACAGAATGGTATACGCACTTTGGAAAATTGTTACAGTTCATCATACTTTTACCATATGACCCTGAAATCCTACTGATAGGTTCTTCATAAATAAAAATCTATTTCCTTAGAAAGACCAATGCAAACATTAATGACAGCCTTCTTGACAATAGATTCAGAACGGATACAGTACAAATGTCCCTTACCTGGTGATTGGATGAATACATTGTGATGCAGCTATACAATAGAATGAAACTCAGCAGGAGATCAAACTACTGAAAGGCATCTCATTAAAGCATCATGCTAAATGAATGAAAGAAGCCAAACACAGGGGGCTACATACTACATGGTTCAATTCATATGATTTCCTAGAAAGAAAACAGCTACAGAGGGTACAAAAAAATGTATATACATTTTAAAGAAAGGAAAAAATACTGTATTACCTTTGTAATACTCAAGTCACACTTGACTACAGCAATTACAAGAGATGCTCAATGTGACTTGTATTCATCTTTTGTTATGGGTATGTGTTATTATAATTTTAATACAGTTCCTCCTTCCTTAAAATGCATATACATTCTTTTGGAACCCTGTGTATAAGAACATAAATCAGATGCATTATTGCCAAGAGCTTGAGGCAGCAGAGGGATGGGCTTCTCTGCAAAGGGGCATGAGGGAAATTTCTATTGTGATGAACACATTCTATATCTAGATTTAGGTGGTCACTGTGTTATGGAGTAAGGATATGTTTTTTTTCTTTTCAGAATATATTTTTCCATTTTTACAAAGTTTCTACAATTAGAATAAATTTTCTGATCAGAGGAAGAAATTAACATTATTTAAAAGTTGATAACTAGCCTGAACAAGAGCAAGACTCCATCTCTCCTAAAAATCGACTAAACCTTATACACTCAGCTCACTCTCTGCAGGGACTTTACTTCTAATATTACCATAAAAATTGTAAGATCAAAGGTCAACTCCTATCACATGAAACTACTCAAAATCTTCTTTACTCATTACTCATCATTTTATTATATATTATCTTCTCATAATTAATCTCTATGCTTGTTTCCTTGATCTCTTATTTGCTTTCCCCTCTATCCTAATGGACAATTTTCCCCTTCAATGTTTCTTCAACAAAATTTTGTCTTGAACCTGACAATTTCTTAAGTTACCATCTTATGTACTTCCTTCCTCCCTGCATTATCAATTTCAATATGGTAATCTATCCTTATCGCATCTACTTTCTTGTCTTCAAACCAGCCCTTGCTGTCTGGCTTCTGCTATTCAACCAAAAAAGTACGGATGACTGAATGATTACCAAACTCAACCCCTCTCCTGAGTGTTCATTTGCCTTGACTGTATAAAATCATGACATTTCTTCACCCTTCCTGGCATGTCCTCTTTTTCTTAATTCTAGTGATCCCGCAACTCTTTGATCTGCTTATTTCTGTATTCTTTCTCTGCCTGTCATTTGAATCTTTCTTTCCTTTGATAAACTTCCAACATTTTCTTCTAGGAATTTTCCTAAATTCTATCTTCATCTCACTCCCATGACTTCAAGTATATAGGAAGGACTGTCACCTGTCTGACCCCTCTCTCTCTTTGCCCCCCAAAGCCTATTCCTCATAGTTAGTCGCTTATTTAGCAGACAGGGAGCCTCACCCTTATACACTCAGCTCACTCTCTGTAGGTGACTTTACTTTTACTATTACCATAAAAATCATAAGGTCATCAAAGGTAAACTACACCTTCAGTTTTTAGTGACATGTGCGCAATTACATTTTGACAATCACTTCTTCAGGTACTGGCTTCCTCAACTTCTCTACCTCAATTATTTTTCAGTCCAGTTGATGTTACAGAATCACTGCCAGTATGATATTTCTAAAATCAGTCATAAAAATCTCCAGCACAAAAGCTGGTGTGACTCTTTGGCATCTTGTAAAATTGGCTTCCATGATGGGCTCTTCCCTGCTCTACCTTAACTCCTACAACTGCTTGCTCACTCAGCTAATCCCGCCTTCCCATGGTTTCACACGTGCACAGCACCTGCACAGTCCTTGGCTCATGCTGCCCCCTCAACCTACATGCCTCTTTACTCCCCTCTTCTCAGCTCTAGTCTTGTCTCTAAAATTGACATTTTATCTGTCTTTGAAAGCCAAGATTAATGACTACAACCTTTCATGAAACATTCAGTAACATTGAGTGCTAAATTCTTTTTCCTTCTTTGTGTTTACTGTCCTTTTAGCATTAATGACGTTATACTTTTTTTTGTTTTGTTTTTTTTGCAGTTTTTGGCCAGGGCCAGTTTGAACCCACCACCTCCAGTATATGGGGCCAGCGCCCTACTCCTTTGAGCCACAGGTGCTGCCCCAACATTATACTTTTTATTAGAGGTACTTTTACATGTCATATTTCTCCTGTTACTCTGTAAGTTTCTGGAAGATAGAGACAATGTATTTCCATCTCTATCTCCTATGCTGTTTTTACTGCCTTGCATATAGTAAGTCTGGTAAATGTTTGTTGAATCAATTGCTATGGTATATGGAGATTTTTCTAAGATGGAATTTCTTTTATGAAGAATGGAAAAATGAAACTGGGTTATTATCACTTTTGTTTTCTAAACCAAGTGTGTTGGGTATAAGAAAGGAATTTTTACTTTATGAAAAATTGTACCTCAACCTATGTATATGGTACTTAGTCAGCCCTACTTTTTTTTTTTTTTTTTTTTTTAGAGAGAGAGAGAATGGATCTCACTATGTTGCTCAGGCTGGCCTTAAACTCCTGACCTCATGTGATCCACCTACTTCAATCTACAGGGTAGCTGAGATCCCATGTATGCAACAAAGGGCCTAGTTTTCTGCTTTGTTTTTATATGCCATTAATGGTTGTTCCAAAGCCTTCCTTTATAATCCAAACTAAAAGAGGCCTATAATAGATATCAAAAAATTATTGAGTATACATATAAAAAAAGGTCCCTGGTATGGAAAGTATAAGAACTATGATCTATAATGAAAAAGAAAATCTATATTAAGATTTGAGGAAAATTTGCAGATTAAATATCCTAAATTTTGACCTAATTGCTGCTTTATTTTCTAAGAAAGTACGGTATAAGAACACATGAAGATGTTTATTTATCTAATATATATATATAACATTTTGGTTTCTTCGATTCTACATATAAAATATCTAGCTCTACATTTCCAGTATCTGGTATTTTACTTTGTAAGATTTCTATTTGATTTAATAGCATGTTACACGACTCTCACAATCAGTTATCCCACTGAGGATATAAACCTGGTGAGATCATCTACGAATGCATGCAGTGAAAAGAAGAAGATAGAAGTGAAACTAGTAACTAATTTTATGTGTAACAGAAGCAAAAAATATATTAAATAAAAACATAAGTTTAGTGTAAAAGTCTGGGTCATAGGGAATGATAGCTTAATCAATTATTTAAACAAAGATGATAAAATAACTAATATATATTACCAGACACACAACAAATACTTCAAGACAACCTAAAATATTTAGAAAAGAAGTCAAAAAGGAGTAGGACTAGACATCTGAATTAATGAAGATGTTAAAATTAGTCTTATATCATTTTATTAAAACTTTTTACATACATAGGTGTGAGTATTAAAATGGTTTGACAGTACTCTAATTTACCCAACTATATTTCACGAATTGTGAAATGTTCTTGATCATAGCAAAGAAAATCTTCCCATTGTGTTGAACATAATTTTTTAGTGGGTCCAATATATTACCTCTTTTATCTGAGAGTAGGAAAAGGCTGAGAGATAGTGTTGGAAATTAGGTCTTGTTTATCTGAGTTGTACAATGCCCCCATGTATTGCTAAACTGTTTTTATAGCTTTTCACTAAATGATATTACAGCCTGTCTTAACATAGCCACTTCTTACTTGCAAGGCTGTTGTGTAAAAAATAGCTTATGGTAGATTGCTTCAACTGTGATATGACCATGACCTAAAGTAGTGTATTATTCTGTTGAATGGCAGCCAATATGAATAAGGGTAATTGGGGTTATAAGCCTTTTGTACGTGAAAATGTACAAAATGTACAGTCTGACGTTTATAATGTCAGACACTATGATGAGAAAGCAGTTTTATCTTTTTTGTTGTTGTTCATTTTTATCTTTATTTTATTCTCAATCATGGTATATATTCATTTTAAATGATTTAAGATAACAAAATTTCAATAGTTCAATGAAAAAGTTCTATTTGTAAAATTTTAATTTTGAAAGTATACAAAAAATATAAATATATATATATATATTTAGCTTTGAACTCAGCAAATTCTGAATGAAAGGTACTAGCACATTTTACTTATAAAGATAGTTAAACAGGGCATTTATTAAGTCACTCATTTAAAAATGTAAACAAATGAGGGCCAGTTGCAGTGGCTCGTGCCTATATTCCTAGCACTCTGGGAAGCCAATGTGGGTAGATTGCCTGCACTCATAGGTTCAAGACCAGCCTAAGCAAGAGCGAGACCCTGTCTCTAAAAACAGCCAGGCATTGCGGTGAGTGCCAGTAGTCCCAGCTATTTGGGAGGCTGAGGCAAGAGGATAGCTTGAGTCCAGGAATCTGAGATTGCTGTGAGCTATGACACCAGAGCACTCTACCAAGGGCAACAAAGTGAGATACTATTTCTAAAAATAAATAAAAAGTGCAAACGAATGACTTTTCTTATGTTTAAACTTCTGATTATATTCATTTAGAATCATGCAGATTCTAATAATTTAAGTAATGCATCATATTCATACTATTTTAATAGGTATGTCATGGTAATGCTGCAGAAGTACCTTTACTCAATTCATAATTCATTCTCTAATCAATCATGAAATTCATAAAATTTCAATTAAAATTACAAATCTTGTATTTAAAAAAAAAAAATTTAAGAACATTGGCTGCTAAATGGTCTTTGTGAAGAAAGGCCTTTTATGACTTTAACAGAAACATGAAGAAAATTCTAAAATGCCACTAGAAATCAACATCCTTCCTTACTTCAAGAACCGAAGGTGTGCCTGTAAAAAACTCCTACTTATTCTACATGAACTTTCTTAAAATAAGAAATCATTACTTGCTAAAGCATTTATTATGAAGAATTTGGGAAGATGTGACCTTAACATAATTCCCTTCTCTCTCTACTATAAACTGAAAATCATCTCCATCTTTGAGGTATGTGGCTCCTGGGGCCTATGTGTAGACTATGTGCAGATAGGTGTTGGGCCCTTGCAGACATCCTGGTTGAGAGCAGTGGTGTCTAGTACTTCTCTCTTTGGACTGGGCACCTACATAGGAATGACTATCAAGGCCCAGTGTAAGAATTTTACAGAGGCCTGTTTTGGAAAGTTTTATAAACACCAAAAGGAAAGTCAAAATAGTTCTTTAAAGAGTATCCCTGGGCTCTCTGGCCCTCAGGAAGCTTTGAAAAAGTATAATAGGTGTTCTGAATCTTCCCTGTCCCTGCGTCTTGGGAGTACCAAAACGTCTGTAGGGAATTAGTGGCTTGACAATTTCTATACCACTAACCCATTAACTACTAAGAAAACTTCTCTCCTCACCCCTGTTGTGCATCACCCCTTGTGAGTTGTAAAGCCTTCAGTCTTAAAAAGATGACAATGAAAATAATAAGCCAAGGCCGGGAGTGGAACAGCAATAGAATTAAAGAAAGCCTATGCCCAGTAAAGGAGAATTGTTACAGAAGGTAAACTATAGATAAAGTATAGCTCTCTCACTTAAAATAACCGTATGGTTAAGGAAGCCCTTTCTAATGCACTACTGAGATTACAGGAAGTAAGGGAATGTGTCAAGGCAACCAGATCAAACTGGAGAGGGGAGCAATGATTAATAAGCACATATAAAAACAGAGTTGCCCTGAGCACTACAGCTAACACTTGCCTATATGCAACCCACAGGGTAAGAAAACTGAGTCTGAGGTTCCTGAACTATTGCAGAGACTCTGGAAAAAGTGGCTATCAGGAGTTGACAGGCCCTTGGTTTCTGACAGATGTAGTTGTCTGAGGAGAAAAGCATTCTTTATTTAGGTCACTCGAAAGTAAGATCTTACCACAAAGTAAGATTCAATAGGAGCTCACAAAGATCAGCAAACACAAGGAAATAAGTTACCGTGAATGACAGCCAACAGAAACAATAGATTTAGATTTGCAAGGATTTTAGATATTGAAATGATTGGATAGGCTCGGTGCCTGTGGCTCAAGCGGCTAAGGCGCCAGCCACATACACCTAAGGTGGCGGGTTCAAATCCCCAGCCCGGGCCCGCCAAACAACAATGATGGCTGCAACCAAAAAATGGCCAGGCATTGTGGCGGGCGCCTGTAGTCCCAGCTACTTGGGAGGCTGAGGCAGGAGACTCGTTTGAGCCCAGGAGTTGGAGGTTGCTGTGAGCGTGATACCATGGCACTCTACCCAGGAGGATAGCTTGAGGCTCTGTCTCAAAAAAAAAAAAAAAAAAAAAGAAATGATTGGATAGAAAATAAAAGCAGATATTTGGAATGAGATGTAAAGTAACAAAAACTAACAAGCAAGAAGAATCTTTCAAAAACTGCAAAGCAGATTTTAAAAAATTACCAAAAATAACTTTTGAAAATCAAAAGAAGAGTGACAATTATGTGGACAGATGTCCCAATACCATAGTGCCCCCCTTACCTACAGTTTTGTTTTCCATGGTTTCAGTTACCTATAGTCAATTGATAACTGAAAATACTAAATGGAAAATTTCAGAAATGAATAATTCATACATTTTAAATTCTGTGCCATTCTGAGTCTGAGCAAGACATGAATCATCCTTCTGTTTGGCATATTCACCCTGTATCCATGTTGTATAAGCTCCCCACCTATTAGTCATTTAGTAGCTGTCTCGATTATCAGACTGACTGTCATGGTACCATAGTGCTTGTGTTCAGTAACTTTAGATATTGCTGTTAGTCTCTTGCTTTGCCTAATTTATAAACTAAACTTTATCCTAAGTATGTATGTATTGGAAAGACAGTATATAAGGGTTCAGTACTATCCAAGGTTCGGGCATCCTCTGCAGTCTTGGGAGATCTGCAGTCTTCTCCGGGGAGAAGGGGGTTGCTACCATAGCAAGAATGGAAGTCAGAGCAGAAAACTTTTTAGATGAACAAAATGGTATGGGCCCTCCACTGCAAGATTACTACATGCTTGATAAAGTGTGATTGAAATATTAATGTATTTCTTAGGTTGTAAACAGTAAGAAAATACTGAAACTGGAGAGTGGAACAGAAAGACAAAGAAAGTGTATTAACAAAAGTTGTGTGCTAAATGAATTTTTTAAAGATTAATAATAGGGAGGTGGAAACATTTCAGAGAGAAACTCCGAATGCAAAGAGGAGCTGTGAGCGAAGAAAATTGTCAATATGTAAGTAAACACACACTGACCATGTAAAACAACAACAATAATAATGTTTATTGCAAAGGGTGACAAAACTCACAGAACTAAAAGAGATAACTATAGCGTGTAAATTGGAAACCAGATTTAAATTGTTCCTGTATTCCTTGGGATGAGGGAGAAATGTTAAAGTCTAATTTTAGACTTAAACTGTGCCTGTTAAAATGTTCAGAGTAGTCACTGAAAAGAAATAGAGCATATAATATGCAAATCAATTGAAGAAAAAAGGGAATATTATTTAAAAAAGATAGAAAAACAATAGAAAGTTTGGAATAAATAGAAAGCAAAGGCGGGTTTGAAAAACATTACTAAAAGAGACAATCTGATTAATTAAAAAATACAGAAAATAGGCAGTGCCTGTGGCTCAGTGGGTAGGGCACCAGCCCCATATACCATAGGTGGCATGTTTGAATCTGGCCCCCGCCAAAACTGCAACAAAAGGAGGGAAGGTAATTGGTGGGACGACACCTACGGTGCATCTTACAAGGGTACCGTGAAACTTACTAAATGTCTTACAAATGTCTTAACACAATAAATGCCGTGAAGGCTATGTTAACCAGTTTGATGAAAATATTTCAAATTGTATATAAAACCAGCACATTGTACCCCATGACTGCATTAATGCACACAGCTATGATTTAATAAAAAAAAAAATTAATAAAAAATAGCCAGGCATTGTGGTGGGCGCCTGTAGTCCCAGCTACTCGGGAGGGTGAGTCAAGGGAATCGCCTAAGCCGCAGAGTTGCAGGTTGCTGTGAGCTGTGACTCCAGAGCACTCTACCGAGGGTGATGGAATGAGACTCTGTCTCTAAAAAAAAAACATATACAGAAAATACAACATTTTAAAAGAAATATCCAGAAAGGAAGATATTTATAGCAGGTAATTCACAAACATTTAATATATGCGATTTACAAGCAAGAAGACAAGGAATATTCCAATACAAAGATGAAAAATACTGAAGGCTGGTGCCCGTAGCACAGTGGTTACGGCACCAGCCACATACACCAAGGGTGGTGGTTCATACCATGCCCGGGCCAGCTATATAACTGTAACAACAACCACAACAAAATTGCCAGGCATTGTGGCAGGTGCCTGTAGTCCCAGCTACTTGGGAGGCTGAGGCAAGAGAATCACTTAAGCCCAAAAGTCTGAGGTTGCTGTGAGCTGTGATGCCATAGCACTCTACCCAGGATGACATAGTGAGACTCTCAAAAAAAAAAAAAAAAAGAAAAGTAAAAGAAAAATACTGAATAAGCTATTCTATAATTTTTAAGTTTTTTATGATTTGCATTTGTTACATAATCAGATTACTATTAATGAATATTTTAAAAAGAAGAGGACAAGAGAATAATGAGCAAAAAAATGAACATCAAAGAGAAATATGTAGAAATAAAGACAATATATGAATAATCAATGTCACTAACAATAACAAAGCTGATTAAAAGAAGGTAAGATTTTAAGTGTCAAATTAGGCAAGTTGTTTTAAAATGCTAAAAATTATTTTTTGACAAGGATGCAGGAAAAAAGAAATCCTCATACTTTGCTACAGATTATATGAATAGAAATTACTTCTAGAAAGTAAATAGGAAGTATACATCTAGGTCTATGAAGGTGGGCTGGGCACAGTGGCTCATGCCTGTAATCCTAGCACTCTGGGAGGCCAAGGCCAGTGGATTCCCCAAGCTCAGGAATTCAAGACCATCCTGAGCAAGAGGGAGATCCCATCTTTAAAAATAACTGGGCTGTGGCTGGTGCTTGTAATACCAGCTACTTGGGAGGCTGAGGCTGGGGGATTGTTAGGGGATAGCCGGTGGATTCCCCAAGCTCAGGAATTCAAGACCATCCTGAGCAAGAGGGAGATCCCATTTTTAAAAATAACTGGGCTGTGGCTGGTGCTTGTAATCCCAGCTACTTGGGAGGCTGAGGCTGGGGGATAGCCGGTGGATTCCCCAAGCTCAGGAATTCAAGACCATCCTGAGCAAGAGGGAGATCCCATCTTTAAAAATAACTGGGTTGTGGCTGGCGCTTGTAATCCTAGCTACTTGGGAGGCTGAGGCTAGGGGATTGCTTGAGCCCAAGAGTTTGAGGTTGTTGAGCTATGATGACCTGGTAATCAACCGAGGGTGATGAAGTGAGACTCTGTCTCAAAAAAAAAAGATTGATAACAGTTATTAACTTTGGTATAGTAGTATTTCATTCATAATAGGATCAAAAGTTATATATAAAAATTCTAGTCATTTATAATAGTGTGAAATTAGAATAAGGCTAACTGAAAATAAAATAGGCAAATAAATGATGGTATACTACAAAATAATTTAAATGACATTTTGAATCAAACTTAGAAGTGAGGGCAGTGCCTGTGGCTCAGTGGATAGGGCGACGGCCCCATATACTGTGGGTGGCGGGTTCAAACCTGGCCCGGATGAACTGCAACAAAAAAATAGTCAGGTGTTCTGGCAGGTGCCTGTAGTCCCAGCTACTTGGGAACCTGAGGCAAGAGCATTGCCTAAGCCCAGGAGTTGGAGGTTGCTGTGAGCTGTGTGACACCACGGCACTCTACTGAGGGCGACAAAGTGAGACTCTGTCTCTACAAAAAAAAAACCTTAGAAGTGAAAAATGTTCTTTTAATAATACTAATAAAGAAAAACAGAATACAAAATTACATATTTGATGCTCTCAATTTTGTAAAAATAGGTATATGCAAAATAAGAATGTTATCAGAAAGACAAAACAAGAGTTCTGGCAATCGATATTTATGGGTGTTAAGATTATTAAATATGTTGATTTTATTATTTCTGCATGACTTTTTCTGTAAAAAGTGTATTCTGATATTTATATAATCAGAATATTAATAGTTAATGGCAACAAAATAATTAAAAATATCAAATATCACAAAACAGCTAAAAATAAAAATCTTGGGGAAAGGTAAATAAGCTGGTTAGGCCGGTCACTGGAACTACTGTCCATGAAAATGGCAGACCAGGAATGAAGAGCCAGAGTGGCCAGTGACTGTGCTCAGGAGCAAAGACTGGGCTCATCCCCTCTGGGAATAAAGCCAGGAATGCTCTGAACAGGAGCGGTGCTTCACTGTGTCTGGCTCAGACTTGAGCAACGTGTCTTGCCACCTCGGAAGAAAGGTTTCTTACATAATGTGCTACCCTGAACTGTCCCAATAAACAGAGAACTGATTTCAATGCACGGTCAAAATTAGCACTGTTAGGACTACCAATAGAAAGTAGAACCCAGATCAGACTATTCTTCCCACCCTTACGAGTGCTGAATTCATATGTGCTTCTCATGTGTCCAGTGTCTTTTTAAAAACTTCACTGCTCCAAAGCTACAATATATAAAGTGAAAATTTTAGCATAAAATGGTTTAAATTAATACACAGAATACTAATAGATTTATTAGTTTGGTCAAAATTAATCATGCTATATACACTGTTTTTAAATTGACTAATTAGCCTATGTGACTACAATTGCCAAATAAACCCACGTTAAATTACTTTGTTTCTAAAGCATATTACAGAGCTCTTATTCTTTATTAGCACAGAAAACCTACAAAAGTTCTTTTTACAATAAATTTCTAGCATAAAAATAAAAGAAAGCTTGTATGCTAAGTTCACCGCAGTTTAATGAATCACCGTGATTTCTTTTTACAAAAATTCAGATTACAATTGATAAATGCTGCAATTCTGATACTCTAAAACAGATTCTTCTTTTCTTCTTTTTTTTTTTTTAAATTAAATCATAGCTGTGTACCTTAATACAGTCATGGGGTACAGTGTGCTGTTTTTATAGACAATTTGAAATATTTTCATCTAACTGCTTAACATAGCCTTCATGTCATTTTCTTAGTTGTTGTGTTAAGACATTTATATGCTCCATTGAGAAAGGTTCACATGTACCCTTGTAAGATAAACCATAGGCTTGATCCCACCAATCACCCCCGCCCTCCTCCTCTCCCCTCCTTCTCCTCTTTCCCTATATTCTTGGGCTATAATTGGGTTTAAGCTGTAAAGTAAGCTATAAACTAGTTTCATAGTAGGGCTGAGTACACTTTTTCTTCCATTCTGGAGATACTTAGCTAAGAAGAATATTTTCCAGCTCCATCCATGTAACATGAAGGAGGTAAAGTTTAAGATCCACAATTGTCTATGACTTACTACCTAATCAAAGAATACTACGTGAAATTTAAGTGTATTTATGTGTCTAAATAACTTTATAGAAATTTCTGTACATAGATTAGTGCCTAAGATATATTTTTGATTTGAAATAAAATCAGCAGGTATAAAATATAGTTTGGGAAAGAAGCCCTTGAACCAATGTGAGATTCAAACAGTGATTCTTGCTCTACTAGTGATTGAATCTGTGATCTTTAACAAAGGTCTTAAGCTTTCAGAGCTTTAGTTCATCAACAGTAAATAGAACAAAACAAAATCAACTCTGATTATTTTATTAAACTAGCTTAAGGCTCAAATGAAGTCAAGATGGTGAATGTAAAGGAACTTTGAAAACTTCGTCTTAGACTCAATTTATACATTTCAATTGTTCCCATGACCTGGGAAGTTCAAATTTAAGCTCCAAAACAATCTTCAAGAGGGGCAAAGTTGTATGACTCATACTTTCTGGTTCTGAAACGTGCAACAAAGTTATAGTAACGAACACAGTGTGGTGCTATCACAAGGATAGACTTATAGATCAGTCAAATAGTAATGAGAGTCCAGAAAAGATACCCTTACTTTCATGGCTGATTTTCAGCAAAGGTTTCTAGACTTTTCACTAGAGAAAGAAAGTATTTTCAACAAGTGGTGAAAAGTTACCATACGATACAGCAATTCCATTCTTAGGTAGATACTCAAAAAGAATATAAACTATGTCCATACAAAATCTTTTAAACAGATGTTCACAGTAGCACTCTTCAGAACATCCAAAAAGTAAAAACAACCAATATGTCTATCAACAGATTAATGTGTAAACAAAATGTTCTGTCTCCATACAATGGGAAATGATTCAGCAATAAAAATGAATGAAGTACTGATTACATGTTATAACACGAATGAGCTGTAAAAAAAAAAAAAAATCATGCTAAATGAAAGAAGCTAGTCACAGAAGACCATATTTTAGATGGGTTCATTTCTGTGACATGTCCAAAATAAGAAAATCTACAAAATTAGATTAATGCTGTCTGGGACTGGAAAATGGGGAAGGAGAAGGGTGAAGGAAAATGGAGTTGAGAGGTGACTAGGAAAGGGTAAAAGTCTTCTTTCAGAGATGAAAAATGTTCTAAAATTGATTTTGGTGATGGTTACATAACTGTGTATCATATTTTTCAGCATATAATGCATATGTTTTTGCCCAAATTTTTGAGAGAAAAATAAAGATGCACATTACACATGACTAGTACTAATTCTATATCTATAAATGGTTTTAATGCTTTCATTTGTGCTTATGCATTATAAGTGTAACACTAGAAAGTAATAAAACTATCTGTATGCACAATAATACCCTGGAATATGGTTCAGCCCCTTGAATGCTATCCCCCTCCCTAAGAAGGCATCATAGCTGCAGGAGCCGTTAGCCCTCCAGGCTGATCATTCTGGACACCACCACCACTGCAATTTTGGAAGTGGGTGTGCCACCAAACTTCTCATGATGGTTAGGGTTGAGATCTCAGAGAAAGGAGGGTAGAAGTGGTCACACAGTAACGTATGAGGCATGGATACATATGAGGGTTCTGGGCCCTCATACTTGCTTCCTAGGAAATAAGTCCACCAGGATTCTTAGCAAAGTAGCTGTGGCCACATTCCCACCCAGGGATGTGGGTGGACAGGAAATGAGAGGATCTGGGGATGAGGATGGGCCTAGAGGGGACAGTTAGTGGAGGCTGGACTCTCAGGTTACCTGGACCACTCTCACTTGCCACCTGGGCTCACTCCCAGCATCTCCACAGTGACTAGCTCCATGCCTCCCACTTCTTGCGAGAGAAGGAGCCTCCTTTAAAAAAATTGAAAGATTATTTTTCCTGAAAGTTTAGGTCAAAAACATGGGTGGTTATTATACATGGGAGCACATTATACCCAACAAAACTCGGTATACACCAAAAACCACTGAATTGTGTATATGTTAAATTGTTAAACTATATGGTACATGCGTTATATTTCAATAAAACTATTTCCATAAACACAGTACTATACATTAATAACTAGACCTTGATTCTCATATAAAAAGCACTTTCCTAAAATGAGAGTTTGCATGTAATTTTTTTTCCTTTGACATCTTCAATTTAAATTTTTGGAGAAAAGTGGTACAAAAGAAATAGCAGCAGGTCAGTTATTCGGAGAAGTGAGTAAAAATAAAAGAAAAATAGCAAGAATTTGAACATAAGCATAATGCTTCATGGTGTATAAAGTACTTGCACAAATAGTCCTGCAGCCAACAAAATAGCACATCAGAATTAGTTGCCTGCCATTAAATATGATGGTAACATTCTAGAGATAGGAAAGTTGATGAAATCTCAAGACAGACTCTAAAATTCATACAAAATTGTCAAGAAACTCAGAAAGATCAATGGGTAGGCCTCTTGTAAGAGGAACTGCTAGCCTCTATTAGGAATGGGCCATGATCCACATTATCCTTGATCGAGTGACACCTCTCCCACCTGTAGTAGGGCAGGAAAGCAGCAGATCCAGTCCAGTGCTAGCCCCACGGCTGCAGAGTAATAATGGTCATTCTAGGGCTCAGCTTGGGTGAGGAATCTCATAACCATACGTGTAGGTAACTGGACTATCCCTCAATGTTCGCTTTTCCCCACCTCAATGGCTGACCCTATAATTACACCAGTTGATGTGTCTGTCTTCCATTACTTCAGGAGAAAATGGTAATCATTTCAAAGAACACAGAATGAGATCGGCATTGGACTTGAAAGAAAGTTTAAGATTTTGAAGAAGAAAACTTTGAGCCTAGAATTTTATATCCAATTATACTGCCATTTATGTGTAATAAAAAGTGAATATATTGGTAAGCATTTAAGGTCTTAGAGAAAATACCATCTAAAAATGCTCTTTGAAAAAATCTTTTGGAGGGGTTGAGTTAATGAAAAATGAAAGAATGGCATGAGTAAGCAAATTAGATATAAAAGGTACCTGAAAGTGAAGAAAGGTCATTGGTGTTTGAATAGGCCACAACGAAGAAGTACATCCGTAATATCTGGATCAAAAATTCCAGGTGGTATCAACAGATGATGGGAGAAACCAAGGGAGTTGAGAGCGTGCTAAAGAAAATAACTTTGTCTGAGATGGGAAGTAGAGGAATATGTTTTAATAAGCTATAGATATGGCTAGGGAAAAGACTACCGTGAATCTTGATGAGTAAGAGGTAACTGCAAGAATATAAAAACAGAATATGTACCACTCAGCTTAGTAGACAAAATGAATTTATCAAAAGTTAGGGAAAAGAACCAAAAGGAAGCACGGCTAGCAACAACACATACGGCTACAAAATGGGGGAGCTGAAAAAAGCCTTGGTGGAACATACTTACTGCCGATGTAAATAACCGATCAGAAAAGACTCACTGTGAGGGCAAAATAAAAAGCTAACAGTCTTTCCCACAAGGGATAAGTATAAAACAGAGGAATATAGACACCTTGGAAATAAAGGACTGCCAGGTAAATATGAACTAAATGAAAGTAGGGGTAGATGTTTTTAAACCCCACAAAATAGAACTTGAGGTTAAAAACATCACCATGATAAAGAAGGAAATAAAATTTCGGGAAGAAAATAAAACAAGTTATTACAGATATTACGAACACGCACGCCTACAACCACCTCCTTGAACATTATGAAGGCGCAGCTGACAAACCATGATGACCTACGTCTGTGTTACGTTTGTTCCTTCCGCTTGCGAATTTTCTTGTTCTTTGATTCTTTCCTTTTTTCCTCGGCTTTTGTATACATTATCTACATTTATTTTTCTTTCATTGCTTGATTTTTAGCAGTAGTTCAGAACGTTTTAAAACAGAGGGCATAAACAAGGAATTGAAGTTCAAATAGTGTAAAGTGAAAGGTTTATGACTGAAGGTATTATAAACAAGAGGCCAAAATGAAAGTAGAGTATTTGCTGTAACTTTCACTGAAGGATGGCTTCTCTTTGGTAATGTTGCCCAAGTAATGGAAGAGAAAGGCACATTTCCTACTGTTCTAAGCTTCCAAGGCAACCTGTGATCTAGAGCAGTAAAACATCAAGAACACAGATGATTTTTTAAACCATAGAAAAACACGCACACAACTATTTTATTCCCTTAAAAACTGGTCCTTTGTTTACCATACATGAGGGGTGATTTAGTTTTTTATTTTTTTAAGAATAACCCAAAACTGCTATAGACAAAAACAATTATATTTGTATCTATGATTTTGGTGGATGCTATTTTTATAGCCCTTATGTCCCTTGACAAAAAATCAAAATCTGAAAATAGCAACATAAAATTAGTCAAATAAATACATTTTTTAAAAAGGGAATAAAATGATTCAATACTACAGAGTTTCATAATCGTTCTACTTAAATATCTTACCATATACAAAACACAAATAAATAAAAGAAGTACGTCATTGAATTAGTATGCCTCAAAATACTTTGATTAGTCATCAATCAGAATCTGTGCAGTTATCTTCTTTTGAAGTTATTATTTTCAAAAAACACTTCATGGATTATTTTAGGATTCTAATACCACATCTACTTGCACATAATGATTTGTTTCATGATACTCTGTTTCGCCTTTGCAATAAAGGAACATAATAACATAGCCATTAACCATAAATACAAATATTCGTTATATTTTACCCTTTCAACATCCAAAAATGAAACTATATAATTAAAATGCAACTCATCTCCACCTACCTTGGTTAATAAAGATAGATATGAAGTATTAACTCGGGGCCACTGGGTACTCCAAAACCTAAATATAGGAGCTCCATTTCTTCCATCATATCTATATCTTAAATTTCTTCAGTTCCTGTCAGGGAAAGGCTGCTGGGTGACCAGTCTGTCACTCTCGCCTAGGCTAATAGATTCTCCAGTGGCTTTTGTTATAGCTCATGTCCTAGGACTAAAACTGTGTGCCTTGAAAATGGCAATAACATACGTAGCTGAATCTTGTCAACTCTAGATAATCAGACTCTGTTTGGCTTCAGAGCAGATGCAGATTAGGAAAGCAATATAAATATGCAAATCACAGTGGTCCCCTTTCAGCACCACCATTCCTACCTCTAATGGCCCTTGGAGCAGGTCTGTTTGTTCAGCTCCTACTTCCAGTGCTACATCAACAGAAGCAAAAGGACGGCTGGCCATCTGCTGTCGTTCTCGAAGCAGTTGCTGGAGGGGGTTAAAAATGACTTATTTTAAAACAGGTTTAAAAAAACATTATATTCAATAGTATCTGGTTCCATTTTTTAACTATGACACTGAAAATTTAGGAATCACTTCCTATCCATATCCGTGTCTAGAACACAAAAGATGAAAAGCACTTTCTTCCCAGGGCCTGGGTTCTACTTCCACAGAGGCTTTAAATGCCTGGTGCCTATAAATAACTTTGGTCCTGACCTCTATCCCACAGGACTAACAAAATAAAGTACACTTAAAAGCACTTTGAAAACCTCAGGTGAGAGGTACAACTTAAGTAAAAAGTGCTATTACCATGATGACTACACTACATGTTCCCATTCAAAATAACTCATGCTTTTGTCTTAGCTGGGGGAGAAAAAAACAAAACAGTAAAAATGTTTAAGAAAATAATAACAAAAAGCTGTCACAATGCATTAATAGGGATCAAAGGACCACAAACCCACCAACACCAAGCTTTATAAGTCAAGATTCCATGTCAATTACTACAGAACCAGCAGGAATTGTTATTGGCAGTGTTTATAGCTTTATTCAAAGCCTCTGTGTTCATCATTTAAAACAAGGAATGATTATTAAGCTGTAGAAATTGTATGCTTCGAAAGCACCCCCAGATATTTTTCTTTGTCCTTCTGCCTATTCTGGGCTTTACCAAAGCTAAAACCAATAAACTAGCAGGTCCCAACCAACTACCAAGCTAATTTATATTTCTGCCTCTCCTTGTAATTACAATATTCATTAAGTCATGATAAGAAAAAAATTGATGACCAGCCCTAGATATTGCAATTCTTGCCCTTTCATTCTACACAGCTAATAAAATTATCTTTAAATATTTAAAGAAGATGAGTGATGCAATTAAATACTCTAAAATGAGAAGAAAAGCCTATGATTGAAGAAAGGCAAATTCTTTGAACACAATGAATGGCTTCATTATTTATGGAGAATTTTAAAGATTCAGTGTTATTAACCTAAAACATTAACTACTGGTCTTTGAATGCAAATGGATGTACCACTGTGATGTAATATTCATATGATTCTCTTGCAAATGATAAAAAAAATATGCTAATGCTTGACTAGCAGTTTACTATTTAATATTTTTGTTTTCATATTTGGGTTTTATTATTAAAAAGAGAACATTCACACAACAGTATGGAAAAAAATAATGCAATTGTTCATGAGTAATAGTTTAAGTTCAGAAATTATGTATTTTTTAGAAGTAATGAATTTGAACTGTAACATTTAATACAAAGAAATGTTATATAAATTAGTTAATTATTCACTTTAATATCAATTGAAAACTGTATTATTAAACACACAGTTTCTGGCAAATAGAAAGTGATTTATTCCTCTCTTAATAGGAGTATCTAATTGAACTGAATGGCCTCTATGGAAAATGCACATGTAATGTTATTTCAGATACCAAAGGATACTAAGTATAGAAGACACCATCATCTTGGTCTTTGTTAAAAACACACACCCAGAATGGCAAGATACACACACATCTATATATACACAAACTCACAACCTACCCTTCCTACAGTAATGTGCAAAGAAACTTGATCAAATTCTAAATTCCAGTTTGGTGTTTGAACACAATATTCTAAGATCTGTATTAATAATTTACTCTATTTGTATTAGTTCTTAGCTTATAAATGGTTATCCTGTAAGTGAAGTGATTTTTTTAAATAAAATCAGAACAGCTTCTGCTCACTCATCTTGACTTTTCTTTATATCCAAAATTAAAGTTTTACAAAATATAATTAATAAATACTCAGCATCCCAGATTGCAATGTAAGTGAATAAATATTACAATTCACTATCTTTGACAAAGAATAGAGTTCCTTGAAATATAATGCATTTTTATGGCCTTAAACACTCGTAATAAAGAATAATTAATGACTGATACTTTTGTTCCATTTTTAACAATTGTTTGTAGAATGCAAAAGTATTTTTAAAAAAATCCAGTTTGCTTTCTGAGCTTTGAGTTTCTATCACTTTTTAAGAATTGAATGTCTTGTATGGTACTTTCTGCAAGGTAGAAGAAAAACAGCGTTTTTGCCCAGGACCTTAACGCTATGGTTCATAAAATGAGTTATACTAAAATAAAAATAATTAGGATATAATATATACATTAGACAAATGAATTTATTCTAGGCAACTTAGCAGGTGACTGGTTAGAGGACTCTTGCTGACACAGTTGAGTTTCTGACTTTGGGAAACTAATACAAATATTCTTACAGTGAAATTTATGAAGGATTAATGACTTTGTCCTCTTGCTTTGGTGGGATGGCCCTAAAATTATAAGATGGAATAAACTGTGATTATCTTTGCCACTAATTTCTGGCATGGTGTCCTAACAATTATCCTCTGTCTTGCTAAGCAACAACTGGATGTATTACTTCCTGGATTTCGCCCTCTCTATCCGAACAGAGGCAATACAGATAATATGCTTACAACTTCAATTTTGTCAAAATTTACACAGATAATAACATGCAATATAGCTAGATACTGGAGTAACACCTGCTTTTGGATACAGTTTATCCACTTTTTAGTTGCTTGAACTTACCTCTAAGCCTCCATTTTTCACATCTATAAAGTGTGGACAGTGATTGTACCTGCACACGTACTGATACCTCAGAGAATCTGTTTCAAATCCCAGCTTCTCCATTTACTACCTATTCGACCACCATCCAGTTACTTAGACCTTTCACATACTCGTTCTTTCTCTCTATAAAATGGGAATGACAATAACATCTCTAAGTCATAAGGCTGGGACGAAGAGATCACACAGTTGGACTGCTCAGCACAGAAGCTGGCACACTGTGAACACTCCATAACCGTTAATTGGTACAATTATTATGCTAAATTTCAAGCACTATTTTTATCTCTGAAGATGGCACACTAATTACCATAGGCCCATTTTCTTCCGCACTAGTGACACATTTTGCTCTACTAGTCTCCCTTTTAACAAATGTTGCAAATTTATGAGACAGTTGGAAAATGTCATTATTGTGGTGAAAAGGAATTTAGATTTGGAACTGCTTTCTGCCATTGGTGACTAAGAATGATTAAAAACTCAACCCGAAAATTAGGAAATAGTATTTAGTATTTTCTTAAGAAATTTTGAGAATTAATCTATTTTCTGTGATTGTGTTTTTATGTAAAATGAAGCTTAACATTTTGTACATCCTAAAAAGCCATGTAACAGATGTATCTGTTTTATAACTAATCAGCTATTGCCAATTATTCAGCAGAACAATAAAGCCAAGAAAACAAATTGATCGCAATGCAATAGATTATACTCATGCTGCCATAAACATTGCTATGAAGAACATTTAAAAATTAAAGAGATGTTTGTATCATATTTGTTGTCCATAAGAGCCATTTTACTATTTGAAATCTCTTTCAAAACAAATCATGGAAAAAAATATGAAAATCCATGCTTAAATTGAAAACAACCTATAGTCATTGATTCTATCACTATGGATACAAATAATTCTTCCACTTGTACTACCTCTTCAAATAGTCTATCATTCCTCAAGGTTCATACTAGCCACCTTCCAAAGATTGCAAGGCATCTAACTCTTGGGTAGATTTTAGGATAACTATCCTTATGTTTCTTTTTTTTTTTTTTTTTTTTTTTTGAGACAGAGCCTCAAGCTGTCCCCCTGGGTAGAGTGCCGTGGCATTACAGCTCACAGCAACCTCCAACTCCTGGGCTCAAGCGAATCTCCTGCCTCCGCCTCCCAAGTAGCTGGGACCACAGGCGCCCGCCACAAGGCCCGGCATTTTTTTGGTTGCAGCTGTCATTGTTGTTTGGCGGGTCCAGGCTGGGGATTTGAACCCGCCACCTTAGGTGTACGTGGCTGGCACCTTAGCCGGTTGAGCTATAGGCGCCGAGCCAGGATAACTATCCTTAAAAACACACCTACTCAAATCAAAACAGTAACTAACTCTGGCCCCAGTTGTCTTCCTATCTCCTACCACAAGACTGTAATGTTTAGGTTCCCCTACGTATCTTCTCATCCACCTCCAAATATCCTTCTATCCAACCCCAAGTTTGAAATAATCACTACCCCTATGAATTATTTATTATACTAATAAGGCACTACCTACTTCCATGCTTTTCTGGAATATTCTTTTAGGAAAAGTTTATTTTTATTTTTCATTCCAGACACCACCTACTTGGTAGTAAATAATCTTTGATGAATGAGCGATGAATATGTGAATGAAGTATGGTATAAAAATCTGTTTCATCAGAATGTGGGCACAGGCAAGTTATCAGAAAACTGATTTTAAGTATGAGTAAGCTTTTAAATCTGTGATATGTCCTTTGATAGTCTAGAATTTATGCCTTATCCCCCAAAGTAGGTAGAGATTTATTTTAGAATGAGGGAGCTTTTTGAATCTGTATTTCTAATCAAAATCAGGTTTCATATTGCTCCTCATCTAGCTTACTGCTGAACTGCAATATGGAAAAACTGCCATAAAGTCATCCTAATGCATGAATATTTCTTTTTTTTCCTTTTTTTTAATTGAATGATAACTATGTACATTAATACACTTCTGGGGTACAGTGTGGGGTTTTCACACACAATCCAAAATACTTCCATCAAACTGGTTAACATAGCCTTCAGGTCATTTTCTCAGTTATTGTTTTAAAACGTTCACATTCTACTCTTAAAAAGATTCACTTGTAACCTTGTAAGATAAACCTCAGAAGTGATCCCTCCAATCCCCCTCCCTCCACGCATTCTCCCCTCCCCATTAATATTTCTAATAGCAATTATTTTGCAAAGATTTTGGAAAGGGATAAAAGGAGTGATCAAAATGATTCTTTCATGACTCTTAAGCTTCCATACTAAAATGAACAAAGAATATGACTTACAAATTAAGCAATCATCCATGAAATAGACTATTTCTGTTATTAACACAGACATATTTAACATGGAATAAAATATAAGTAAACCATCAGTTTTGTTCTTTTGGTGTTAGGACAGTGTGAAGAAGTAAAGAGATGTGTCAATATCTTTTACCATCATTGAACTAGGAAAGCTGCTATTTGATCATTTCATACAACTAAATCTACAAAGCACAAAGCTAAACTCTTATTCGGAGTATGGGGCATCTTTGGTTTCCAGTCTTATAATCTAAAGGTGGTTTTCCTAGATAGTGATGTTAGTACATTGTAGGAGGGGCTTGGGAGAATTTCTTCATTCAGTTTATTAAATAAGGGCACTTTTTGTCGGCCTTTATTGTCTTTGTCCTATTGGCAAAATGCTACTTTTGAACAGTGTTGTTAATTTTTTAAAAAATCAGTATTTCCTTGTAGCTTCCTACCAGGTATTTATCAAGTTTACTGAAAATATTCACTTCCAATTATTTTGAGACATCTTTGCCAACTGGCATTTTTGTGCTGTTTGTATCAACATACAAAATAAACATCAGTGACTGATCAGAAAGGCTTTAATCACTGACGAGATTCCACTAAACTCTAACGTTACTCAATTTTTCTTCATTAGTTGAAAGGAAAATGTCAAATGGCCATAGCAGATTTTCCAGGTAGTAGGTTGCTCAGTTACGCAGGGATGTTGTGTGAACAGTAATGTGCCAAAAACACAATCTACTTTTTACTAGGGTCAAACTTGCCATCAGACAGAGGAAGGGCAAAGGAAAAATGCCAAATGTTCACAGATTCTTGATTAAGACATAAATTCAATATATCATTTAAAATGCTAATAGCTTTTATTAGCATATACAGAGGGTGCCAAAAAGTACACATATTTTAAGAAATGAAAAATCTGTATTAAAATTGTAATGATATATACCAATAAGAAAGGATGAACGCAAGTCATGCTTGAGTTCCTCTTATAATTGCAGAAATCAAATATAACTTGAGTATTATAAATTTAATATGATTTAAGACAGATTTTTTTCCTTTATTAAAATGTGTATACACTTTTTGACACCCTCTGTATATTATACATGTGTATATGTGTGTGTATACATGTCAACCTTAAATAATGAGATACAGAAAGTATGATTACATATAGAATTTATTTGAACACAAAGTTTAAGGATGGCCAACCAGAAATACCGACTCCAAACGAGTGAGGCCAGTGTTCCGACGTGGAGAAGTTAAGGTTTCAATTACATCGGCACAAATGGAAAAATTTATCATGATTACAACATTTTGCATACAAGACCAGCGCATATGCCACAGGAATTTGATGAGTTACAGATTGCCACATTCTAAGGATGATTATCTTATAACTCTAGGAGGAAGGGCAGTGATCTGAGGGGATCTTATCTCTGGGGCCCTTTGTCCTTAATTATTACAGAAAAAAAAAAAAACACAGTTGCAGTTGCAAGTCACTATTTTATAGTGACTCAGGCTGCCTAGCCACATCATTCCTGTCATGTCTCAGAATAATTTAAAGGTCTAACAGCTTTAAGATTGAATTATTTTAACTTTCAATTATTTACTTTCATATCCATACACACACACACACATATTAGATGCCAATGTACTGTGTTTCCCCGAAAATAAGATCTACCACCAAAATAAGCGCTAGCAGGATTTCCAGGCATTTGTTAAATTAAAAGCACTACCCTGATAATAAGACCTAGTGATGGGCATGGCTCTGCAGCATATCTGCATAGCCCTGCCATGCATTTCCATGCAGAGAGGAAGACATACCCTGAAAATAAGCCCTAGTGTGTCTTCTTGAGAAAAAATAAATATAAGACAGTGTCTTACTTTTAGAGAAACACTGTATATGTGATACTATATGCATGAATAGGCATATGAATTATATATATTATTATTCAAAGTAAATAAATTATCCTTCAAGCTAAGACTAAAACTCATACATGACAGGCCAAGATAAGGATTAAATAATGTCAGCAAATGTCATTTGGGTAATACTGATCATACAATTGACATGACCGATATGCAATCTTCGTTGATTTTTAGACCTGGAAGGGACCTCACAGATCCTCTAGGCCAGCTTTCTTCATCCTGCAGCTCACAGTCTTCTAAAATGTAAATAGATGAGCCTTAGGAAAATCTACGAACTTGGCACTGATGGATGATAGTTTTTTTAAAAAGTTCTGTCTATATTTCCAATGGATTCAATTACTTAACTTACTGCTGTCTTCAGAGGCTAATCACCTCCCACCCAGAACCAAAATGTACTTCCATTATTTCCTTAAATTGTTTCAAAAAACAAATCAATAAATATATATTCATGTTTAAAAATAAAACAAAAGGGGATACATTCTGAAAGCAAGCAAGACTATTTTAGAATTCCTGGCACATCCCTGTTTGCTAGGTAAGAACTTAAAAATGATTAAAATTTGAAAATTTCCTTTTATTTCTTTCTTTCATCCAGCTGTGTGATTCTCAAACCTTGTTTTCTATGCAATCTTTGGTGTATATGCAATACCATTGATACTACATACTAAATGATCTTAGCTCTACAAGATAGCAGCCTTACTGATTTTAGATAATAAAATTAGTTTCATGGAATTCTGAAAATTGGCAATATTAACAAAAGCAGGGTGGTTCAAATTATGTGGCCCAATGGTATCACCATCATTTCCAGGTAATAAAAGGTTTCTACTGCTAGGAATTAAATAAACTATTCCTTACTTTTATAAGAACAGTTATTTTAAATGTGAGCTATCTTTGTGTAGGCTAATAAGGGAAATTACAAAGAAAATAAAATGTGACAGATCTGCCTTACCTCCATATTATCTGTGCTTATGCATTCTTAGTTAAACATCATGAGAGCTAAAATTTTACTTCTTACATAGATAATTCATCCAGGTTGAAGTTTGAAGCCAAGAAAATAAAAAGAACACCTGACATGTGGCCATTGATATATCACTAATATGTGAAAATGGAATTAATTTAAAAGGTACAGAATTTTACTAAACCTGGAATTTTTCTCAATACAAAAGCTATATCTTGAAGGATACCACAAGGCTGCTTTTCAAATCAAGTCAAGCTTTATATCATTTGTTTGGAAAGGACAAGATGGTTTGCAGTGGGGAGCAAAGTAAAACAATATCCCTGTTTAACTACTACATCCACTCCAGAATTTGCTAATATTTGCTAACATTTCTTTTAGCATTTTGATGTAAATCAGAAAAGCATTGGAAGCTTCATCATTGCTCTTTGGTCTACACGAAACACTAACATGTCCTATTATAACCAATTCTGGGTTTACTTAACTGTGTACAGGCCGACTTCATTAACAAAGAATTCCCACTTGTGAGGCCCTGGGAATTTTGACTACGTATATGATATACCTGGGTATGGTCGTTTTGTCTCTTTCATCAATGAGAAAAGAAGCTCTGTATGTCAAGTGGCACATCTCTTCATGCCTTAGCAATAAGCAAATACTTTTCGGGAGTCTTACTACCCTGTCAAGAAATTTCATTAAGGACTGGAAGCAGATCGTGAAGTTCTTTTTGCCTGGCATTCTAAAGTTTGATCTTAAAGAGTTTAGAATAAAATTCTGGGCACGATCGTCTTCTTTCCTTTTTAATTTTCTTCCTTTTTTTTTTTTTTTTGTAAAATAAAAGCCTATTCTTAGAACAATCTGGTAGTTTGTTCAAATCTGGATTTATTTGGTGAATAAACTTTCCCGTAATCATTTGATAATTGAACAAGTTTTTACTGAGCTCCTGCTGCACGCCACTTTACTAGAAACTGATACACAAGGTGGCTGTTTTGAATCTACTCAGCAAGGCTTTGTCCCTGCTATCAAAAAAAATACCAGAGACTCTTCTGGGCCCTCTGTTGAGAGACTAGAAGCAGACAACTAGCAGGCTGTATTGTTTGATAGTGGAGGAAATATTTATGTAGCCTGGAGTTGAAAGCAACAAGGCTATTTCTTAATGGGCAAAAACATGAGTATGTGCAAAAATACTGCAGAAGTTTTGAAGGTTACTTTAAGCTATTTTAAAATTAAATATGGATTCTTAATCCTTTCTTTTTTGACATAGATGGCATCACTGATACAGACTTTGCCAAAGATGATCTCATTTTAGGATAAAGGAAATCATGCAATATGCATTTCTCCAGGAGAGACTTAAAAACTTTTGGCTCAGTGCCTGTAGCTCAGCAGCTAGGGCGCCAGCCACATACACCGGAGCTGGTGGGTTTGAATCCAGCTCAGGGCTATCAGGCAACAACCACAACTACAACCACAAAATAGCCGGGTGTTGTGGCAGGCCCTGTAGTCGCAGCTACTAGGGAGGCTGAGACAAGAGAATTGCTTAAGCCCAAGAGTTTGAGGTTGTTGTGAGCTGTGATGCCACAGCACTCTACCCAGGGTGACAGCTTGAGACTCTGTCTCAAAGAACAACAAACAAACAAACTGAGCTTTTGCTTGATACAGGCCATCCTCGCTGGTGAGCAATAGGAAATGCAACAGACCTTTGCAAGACAGTGTTTTGTTTTTAGTATATTTGTTGATATACTTAAAGTCAAAAAATGAAATGCTTATTGCCAATTTTAAAGATTACTCCAGGCAGTTAAAAATCATAATTATTGCAGCTCAGTTCACAGTTATCAAGATGTAGAAGCAACCCAAGTGCCCATGAACCCGTGACTGGATTAACAAACTGTGGTATACGTATATCATAGAGTACTCTTTGGCCACAAGAGAAGATAGAGACTTCACATTTCTGTGTTTACCTGAATGGAGTTGAAACACATTCTTCTGAATGGAAAAGCAATATCTCAAGAAGGGGAGAAAAGTGTTCAATGTACTTAGTACTAATATGAAACCAATAAATAAACAATTACATGCCCACATGCATGAAAGAAAAAAACACATGGACAGTCTAGCAAAGGGGTGGGGGAAGGACGATTGGTGGGGTCTCACCTAAAGTGTACAATGAGGGTGCTCAGCCCTGGGTGAAGGGCTCAACTACAACTTGAACTTTACCTTGAGATAAAAACAATGTAATCTAAACTTCTGTATGCTTATATTAATCTGAAATTTAAAAAATCATAAGTAACAGCATATAGAAGTCTTATTTGTTTGATACTAACTTACATATTTTATAGCAGCTTGGATGGAACTAAATGAAATATCTCAGGAATGGAAAAACAAATAGCCACATGTGCTCACTAATAACAAGAGCTTAACAAGGGGTAAAAGGGACGGGAAGTGCATCAGAAGTCTAGCAGGGGGCAGGGGCGAAGGAGGATGAAAGACAAATATTTACCTCTCAGGCACAGTGAACACCACGGTGGTGACAAAGCCACCGAAACCCAGCTTAAGCATTATACAAAGTATCCATGTAACAGAAACATTTGTACTCCATTAATATTTTGAAATTAAAAAAAAAAAAGATATACCCAAATCCCCTCAAATGTGTGTTCAAATGTAAAGTTATCATTCTCCCCTCCTAGACTCAAAGATAGTGCTTCTTCTCCCAGTGTTCCCCATTTTAATAAATAGTACTTGCTCAAACCTGGAAAATAATTAAAATATTAAAGAAAAATGCTCTGGAAAATATAAAATGGTCATGGGGAAGATGCAATAGAGAGAAGAAGTGCTTTGTGGTCATAAAAGGTTTAATAAGAACTGGCATATTCCATGAAACATTTAGTAGTCCATCGGAATAGTAATCCATCCCCAAATGCTCAGTAATTTAACACCGAAGTTTATTTCTTGCTCACACAGAACCTTCTGCAAGTCTAGTTAACTCTGATTACTTAGCAATATAGGCTGCTTCAATCTCATCAGTCCCCATCTCAACCCAAGACTTCTTCCAGTGTCAAGGCAGGAAAGAGACTAGTGAATCCCCTATGGACTTTTCAATGCTACAGCCCAGAAGCGACACATACCATTGTCAGAAACAGTCATACAACCCAACCGAACTACACAGAATCCAGAACACATAGAAGAATAAATGAAATATTAGGTGACTCGAACAAAGGAAACTAGGAGAGAAGGTATCAGGCAGAGAGAACAGCAATGCAATTCTGAGGCAAGCCTACATGGAAAGTACTCAAGAAGCAGAAAGAAAGATGAATCTTAATAAGCAAGATGGTGAGCAGTAGACTGGCCAGAAGACAATGCTGGCTTTATCAAGGTTTAGAGAAACGGAGGTAACGTCGGTAAATTATTAGGCACACAGGATCTTATAAATCAGGTTTATTATTTTCTAAAACAAAATTTCTCTTTTTATTGCTCAGAAAGTCTATTCCTATGGTGTTGTACCTCGAAACAAAAAGACACAAGAAAAAGGCTTTACCATCCTCAAATAAAGTTATTTAACACATATCTCAGAAACAGCAAAGGAGTTAATCTCAAATACAATGAACCCAGCTCTCCCAATAAGTACCAAAAGGTCAATTTTGTATGTAACCTTCTTTAATACAAAAGGCCAGGTGGTTGTAATTTATCTTAGCAAATCAAAATGAGCAAAAGGATGAGTACTGAAAAGGTCATTTAAAAGCTAGATCCCCAGAATGGATTTAATACATATTACTCCTCAAAGAGCAAAAATGAAAATCTAGATAATTTCAAATTTTGAAACCCATACCTGAAAAAACTTTCACATGTGCCATACTCTCACAGTCATACTATGGAATATAATACTTCCCCACCCGACAGGTCCAACTTATAAAGAGACACTTGTCTTACTCTCATAAAGAAAAGCACACGAATCCCAGGTCCTTCACGTGCAAGAGGAGCATGATACGATCAACTCAACTGTGATTGGAGGCTCCTGTTACAATAAAGCTCAGGTCAATCCTGCAGTAGTCTCATCCCCCCGTGAAGAACTCATTTACTAAGGAAAGATTTTTTCCCCCTGATTCTAGGAATCATTGCAAAGCTCAAGATTCAATTTTGAAACCACAACATGCCTGCTTCTGGGTTAAGAAATTCTACATGCAATATAACCTGATTAGTTTTTTTTCATTTAGTCCATAAAGTGCTCATGTTAAACATTTAAGTAGCTTGTGATTACAATTTGAAGTTTTCAAGAGGTACTTAAATCTTCCCAGATATATAAATGACCCCCAAACTGGCATTTGCTTCTTAATCAATAAATGTACCAAAACTATTTTTTTCTTCTAAGGAAAATGTGATTATTTTGTTATTAGCTAATGGAGTCATTTTCAGTTCAATATCAAGAAACTCTAAAATCGGTTCTTTTATAAAATGTTCCCTTGTAAAGTAAGACATATGCTGATTATAATTTTAAAAGTCTCCATTGGAAAATACCCAAGTGTTCATTGACTAATCAGTGTGATAGACAAATACACAGTCTTACTTGTTTCCAATACTTTGTGAAAGGAGACATGATATAAATATATGCATTTTTAGAAACTAATTTTAATTGTCTGAATTTTGTAAATGGAAAGAGCAGTTTGATATTGCATAGAATACTCATAACTGTCATAAACTGACTTTCTTATGTACTTGGAACAGTGTGTCAAACCACAAAAATCACAATGTAAGAAAGCCAATGTCATAATAGACTCAACAGAATAACTCATTCTCAAATTTGGAAGGAATTCTAGAGGTTCCTTAGTCCAGTGTTCCCACTAAACACCCACTTAGTACCCACAAACACATTCAGCAAAAGAACCACATTTTTGTAAGTTTGTGCTGCACTACTGGAAAATTCATTATAGTTTGATAATGGGAGGAGGGAGTTTGGTAAGTCCCCACCTAACGGGAACAACGTACAGGTAAATGGCACACTTCCTAGATAAAGGTCAAAACTACAACTCAGGCTTTCCCTTATAAATGCAAACAACCTAATTGTATGTACTTTCATATTAATCTAAATAAATACATGACAATTCTGTATACCGGACAATAATTTATATTCTTGGGCTTCTTTTTGGACACGTTCTTTAGATACTTCTAATCTCATTTAATAAAATTCCTTCACATAAATATTAAATATTTGAAATTTTCTCATATCTGCTCATTAAATGGTTTCAGTGTCTTAGATTTTTCATTTATTATTAATGCAACAAACACTTACAGAATACTCTAATATTCTCAGAAGAGGACCAGGCACTGGCACTTGAGCTATAAGAAACACAGACCTGCCTCGAGGAGTTTATTCACAGTCTCCTGAGTTGAACAGACCAGTTTCTTACATAACACATTTTTCAGCATTTAGGTTTTCAATGCCCTTCTTCAAATTTAAAATGAACACACTATTCTAGATGGTCTATGACTAATCTACAATATAGTATAACTAATTTTCTTTATGTATTCTATGTCAACTTCTTTTATTTTTCTTTTCTTTGAAACAGAGTCTCTCTGTTGCTCCAGTCACCATAGCACACAGCAAACTCCAGCTCCTGGTTTCAAGGACTCCTATTGCCTCATCCCTGGAGTACCTGGGACTAGAGTTGCCCACCACATCTGGCTAATTTTTCTATTTTTAGTAGAGATGGGGTCTCACTCTTCCTCAGGCTGGTCTCAAACTCCTTAGCTCAAGAAATCCACCAGCCTCAGCCTCCCTGAGTGCTGGGATTATAGGCGCGAGACACAACACCCAGCTTCATTGTTTTCTTTTCTAAATAGTTTTTATTTTGAGAACTTCTCTAAGTTGGGGGAACTAATCAACAATTCCAGGTCTTTCTGGCATGAACTTTGATCCTGACAGGTCTTCCCTACTTATCACTTCTATGAGTGAATTTTTGAAACTAAATTCAGAATTTTGCACTGGTATTTAGTATTTTTCCATGTTTTATTGTTGATGTTATTGCTCTTAATCTATGTTCCTTAAGTGGAGAATTCTCTTGGAATCTCTGAACTTCCAACGTGCTATTTATCTCCTTCCATGCTCTCGTTCATGTTGACCCCTACTCCATTCCCTTGACCAGGTCAACACCCTTTGATGTCAACAAGAACAATCAAGACAGTGAGTGAGCTATCACATTGCTAGTAATTCAAGGCAAATCATGAACCCCAACACATGAGTGACTTCTGCCTTTTCATATTCTAGGGTTCCCCTCATACAGTGATATTATCAAAAGATAGAACAGACATGGTATACAAATTTAGAAATTTTTAGTTTACTCTCAGACTATGTCCACTCTGGGAAATAAGAGATCTATGATATCTAAGAAGTCCCCTAGCTACCAGACCAGTTATACTTTCTTTTATTTTTGACCCTTTGTAGAACCATCCTTTGTCTGCTACAAAAACTTATCCAAGACTTATCCTCCTTAGACCTTGCCCTGAAGTACCATTTTTTGATCATATATTGTTCAATTCTAATTTCTGCACTTTGCATTCATACAGTACGAGGAGTTAGTCCCAAACTTCAGGCCGAGGTTCCTGTGTGCTTCAGTCCTAGCCAGTCCCTCAGCAACAGTGCAGATGACTAGACAACTCTCCTGGCTTGTTCAATCTCATGGTGCAAAGATTCCCAATAACTTAGCAGCCTCTTCTTCCCTGTCTTGTCTGCTTCACCTATCAACTGACTTGTTTTTCTGAATTTATTATTTAGCCAATCTATTGTTATTGGCTTCTGATAAATTTCTACTAACCAATATTATTTATATTTAGTCAATATATTATTATTGGCTTCTGATAAATTTCTACCAACAAAACATAACTAACCCCACAGTTATTTTCCCTTTACCAAATGCCTTCTCACCAAATTTATTCTTAAACTTAACTCTTAACCTATAAATTCCCTTTATTCCATACAGTATATTTCCATTCCACCAATTCATCTATAAATCTCTAAATATCATAATTATGCCATTTATTTCTCAGTTGATGAAAATTTTAAATGGATCAGGAAATAGAAATGAACTCTTTATTACCTTATTAAGGCCCTTTCTCTAGAAATGACACTTTTCTAATAATCAAGAATGAATCTACTAAACTTTTTGGATCTTTAACAAGGCTCCATTAAGTAGACCCTTCTTATCCTCTTGGGAAGTTAAAAAATAATAAATGAAAATAAAAGACACAGTATCATCTTCATTACTGATGCTCTTTGTTTCACTTAAAATCACAATAAGATAAGTCGCTCCACTTCCTTAATAGTAAAATAAGTAATGGGCAAACCAACTAAGATGAGGATCACTGGCTTCCACCAGGGCAAAGGCCTTAACATGTAACTTATGCAGGTGCAATCATCCTGCATCATCAGGTGTGGGGACACCTGAGGTGAGAATTTTATGGAAAAGGAAAGTCTTTAGACAATTTTGAGTGGAAAAACATTTCTGTTATTAAATTACAAACGAGTTAAGTCCATTTGCATATATTTACACATGTAAAACAGAACTGAATGAGCTTTAACTGGTTAGTGTTAGCAATTTAGGGCTAGGAGGCATCCTAGGTAGGAAGATGCCTTGAGGCCAGGAGAAAGACCCTGTCTGTACTAAAAACAGACAAATTAGTCAGGTCTGGTGGTGCACATTACTAGGAAGGCTGAGGCAGGAGGATCCCTTGAGGCCAGGAGGAAGACCCTGTCTATACTAACAACTGAAAAGTTAGCCAGGCATGGTAGTACACAATTCCCTGCTACTAGGAAGACTGAGGCAGGAGAATCACTTGAGTTTGAGCTTGCTGTGAGCTAGACTAACTCCACCTAACTCTACTCAGGGCAACAAAGAGAGACTCTGTCTCAAAAAAAAAAAATAAAGCAATCTTCTTCACACACACACACACACACACATAGACACTGTCTCTCTTCCCTGTATTGTCTTTCCCAAAAGCATTCTTTACCATCTGACATGCTTAAATCTCAGCATCTAGGATATACCTGGTGGATGGCAGATGCTCAATAAACACTCGTTCCGTTAAAGAATTAATTTGAATCCAAGGAAGTACCTGTGGATGTCCCTCTTAGTCATGTAGTTTAAACACAGGCTGAAGGTCACTCTCTATCATGGGATCTCAGATTGTCTATGAATTCACTAATTGCACATGAGAGACAAATTTTTCCTGGGAAGTCAAAAAGACATGCAGCAGCAATAGCCATGGAAAAATAGACAGAAATGCCTGCTGGTTAGTCACAAGGTGGCATGACTGTTATTCACCAAATAGCGTCACTTGTAATTTATTGGGGTAAAAAGAAACTAAAGCATTTTGAATATACAGTCCAGGGGACAAGCATATGAATAATCTATACTTGTGGCTAACATAAATTTCTAAATTTTTCAAGAAGGCAGTAATGTCTCTCTAAGACATACATAAGTGTAAGAACAAAATTAACAATTTGCTTAAGAATTTCTCTTACTTGGATTGAAATTCATAGGTCATGAATTTCGGATATTGGATAATTGTCCCCAGCAAGATTGAATCAAATTTTCTCCATCTACTCTTTTTCCCTCAGGTATCACGGCATCTCCTGTATGGTGTTTGGCCACACAACATAATTTTTGTGGGGGATAATGCCTTCATAGGCTAGAGATTGGTCTATTTTCTAAATTTGGTGACTATGTGGCCAGTGCTGTAAAATTTTTCCATGTATTTTTAATGATTTGTACTTTCTAAAAATAAGAGGTATGAAAGGCTTGGCACTGAACTAACAATATAGCTATGTTGATCCTGAAAGAGCTTTACCCATTTTGGTAAGAAATAGAACATTCCATCTCTTCTTGTGAACAGTGAATGTGTGGCTGAGACTGGGTAGAATAAGAAATCTTGAAGAATGGTGGTTAAAATTTATTTGCAGAATTTTTAACTCAGAAAGGCAAAATAATTTAATTTTTATGATTTTAACTTGCATGCAGATATAATATTTTAAACTTTAATGATAGTTCTCTGGGAATTTGATACAGTGAAAAAATTTTATTCAATTTGGGGCATTTCTCTGTTATTGGAATCTCATTACTGATGTATTTTTTTTTTTTTGTATTTTTGTGCATTTTAGTATAAGAGTTATTTGATGTGACCATATAAGTAGATACAATTTAAGATAGAACACATGTTGGGGGCAAATTTCCAGCTTCAGATATAGAGAGTCATTGAATTTGTTTTCATATATTTTCTGTCCCATTCCATTTAAGAACCTTCTGGGTATAAAATCAAAACTGACTTCCATTGGTCCCCGGAAAATACCCAAAGAAGCACTTATGTGAATTGGGCCCCTGCCTCCTAGGCAGGAACAGAGCTGCGTTAATAAGTGACTGAACTACTTCCCCCAAAGTGTAAGTGCCCCCATGGCTTTGTATTTAAACTAAGTGGGCTAAGAGAATAAAAACAGGACAAAGTTAGAGGGGAAAATTTTTACCACTCGTAATTTCCATGGGGAGATATTTTTCATAAACACTCTCCTAAATACTCTCTTGCTCTTTACTCATTCTGTTCCCAGAACATGGAGTGATGAATTTTATAGGTGAATTGGGATATGTTCAACTTAGGTTTGTTTCTCTTCTTCTTAGAACTGAATCCATCCACAGATAATGTGAATTCTACTCAGATCCTCCATCTCATAAATTCTTATCTGGGAAGATCACCTGCAAGGGACACCATGTCTTAGTCTAGCATTATTCATGGTAAGTGACTAAATCTGCCTAATTTTGGAGTTCAGGATTAATATGATCACTTGGTTTATAGACCCAAAGTCAGGTCCTTCACCATGACCTTTATCAATAATAAAGATAATATGTTGAGTAGTATTTGCAATAAATTTAGTTTGCCTGTGTATAGAACCCAAAGAAAAAACTGCTAATTACTGTCCCCCACAGAAACCACCACCAATATGTATACTCTTATCCTGTCCATTTTTCTATCTACTTCAGAAGAACACCAGATATTCTTAAATGTCATGACAAAGTCAATATGTTACATACCTAAAGCATATCCTTGCTGTATCAGTTAAGCTATCCTTACAAAAAGGAGAAAAAAAATTTCAGTTTAGAAATCTTAACTCACTTTCTAACACTATTGCTTTTACTGAATAAATGAACGAATGATTAATTAGAATTCTTAATTTCATTTTAACATCTCTTGCCAAAGGAGCCACATGTAGCCTTTTTGTAAACATTTTAAAATAAATCTTGCTATTATCTGTGGTATGTATAGCCGTCCTCCTCTATTCCTTTACTTTGTGTGTTTTTTTTAAGACAGAGGCTCATGATGTCGCTCTTGGTAGAGTGCAATGGCATCACTGCTCACAGCAACCTCCAAGTCTTAGGCTTAAGCAATTCTATTGCCTTAGCCTCCCAAGTAGCTGGGACTACAGGCATCCACCATAACACCTGGCTATTTTTTTGGTTGTGGTTGTCATTGTTTGGCAGGCCCGGGCTGGATTTGAACCTGCCAGCTCTGATATATGTGGTTGGTGCCCTTAGCCCCTGAGCTACAGATGCTGAGCCTCTATTCCTTTTCTTTACTGTTGTATACTCTAAGACAGCGTGATCAGTTTTCCCTCTCCTAGGACTTCTGTACCCCCAACTTGGTTGGCTGTTGCTATCACTGTTCTGTCTTGTGAAAGTTAGAGCTGTCAGCAAAGCAAATCGAGAATGGATCTCTGTGGTTGCATGCAGTGGCTCACACCTGTAGTCCTAGTGCTCTGGAAGGCCTGAGTGGAAGGATTGCTTAAAGCCAGGAGTTTGAGACTAGAATGAGAAAGAGTGAGATGCTGTCTCTACAAAACAGAAAAATTAGCAGAGTGTGGTGACCTGTAGTCCCAGTGACTTGGGAGAGGCTGAGGCAGGAGGATCCCTTGAGACTAAAAGTCTGAAGTTGCAGTGGCTCTAATGATAACACTGTACTCTGTCGCTGGGTGACAACAGTGAAATTTAAAAGAAAAAAAGAGTAGCTCACAGCTTCAGTGGAATGTTCCGACAGTTCCTATTTCCGTACAATTACTCTATCTTGACTCAGTGCCATTTTTGAAATCTGTCTGTGAGACAAAGACAACTTACCACAGGTCACACAGTTATGACTACACATACGTTCGGCCCAAGGAGACCTTTTGGAATTAATTCAAGTCCATTACTCATTAGAACCACAACCTCTAAAATGTAAATAATCTGATTCATGTACCCTTTTTCCATTTATTGTACTCTTTCCACTGGTACTATCTTGGCTAACAAACACTGATTCTCCATGTCAGGACAACTATGTGACCAAAATAAATGACTTAATGATGAAATACATGTTTCAAAGCTTCTAAACTTCTTAGGTTTCTGTATGCTTTCAGTGCTATTTTACCTTCATCTTTTAATATAGAATGAATGACTTTCTTTGGTGAAAGATGCGATACGTTATACTCAATCATTTGATAATTGAGATCCTTCCACAATGCAAGATGATTTAGAGACTAGTAAGAAACAAAATGGCACGCTCGTCTTTCAGATTAGAAAATTGAGATGTAAAGCATGAAATGTTAACTTACAATAGAGATTTTAATAACAGAACAGGTCAGAAATGCAAATGTGTAATCAACTGTCAAGTAAGTGGCCTAAACAAGTCCTGTGACTTCAGAAAAAGATATGATGACAGACTGGACTGGTCCTCAGTTCCTCAATGAGGCCGAGGCAAACTTGACACTTAAAGGATATGCAGGATTTGAATAGCCACATGATGATAATTAAATGATAATTTGTGTCAGAATAATTCTTTCATTTCATAATTTTCTAAGTTTTGGGAAAATAAATACATAACTTTATCCTTTTTCATGCTATGAATTTCAAATAATTGCATTATTACTTCTCATTTGTCAAACTCAATTGCTCTTCTTTCCTACCTTCTTTCTCCTCAAATCTCTCACATTTTTCCATCTCTGAACCCCCCACTCTGCCTCTTTTATTTCATTTTAATTATAGTAACCATGGGAAGTTTTTAACCTTCATATGTATTGGAACAAGGGTGTGATAACAGGATTTGAAAGAAACATAACTACATTTGTTCCAATCATTTATGAGCCATAAACTTTGCCCACCAAACAATGATGAGCCTGTTTGCTTCAAAAAAAGTGGTGTGCCTCACCAAGAACATTTTACCCTAATTTAAATATTGTCTTGACCTCAAGAAGATTGACCAAAAGCATATTTCAATTTAAGTTTGAAGCTAATGTAAGCTCATGAGTCTAAGTGATATATATCTCAGATATTAGCAGATACACAGAATCAGTAAGTCAGTAAATCCTACCATTTAGCACTTAACTTGCTAATATTTTAGCCCGAATATACAATGACATTTATGATAATTCACTGTATGCTGGTGACTTAAAACATTTAACTGGAAATGAAGGAAACATAACTTTGGAAAATAATGTATCAGGCTCGGCGCCTGTGGCTCAACCGGCTAGGGCGCCAGCCACGTACACCTAAGGTGGCGGGTTCGAATCCCCGTCTC
>NW_003852416.1:6342006-6409094 GCF_000181295.1 Otolemur garnettii
AATGTATCAGATCTGGCAAGATTTTTTCTAGTATAAACAAAAGAAGAGAAGACCAAGTATAACGTCATTCGAAATACACACAATTCTGTCTTCCTATAAAAAGATCTCATGGCCCTTTCAAATTAGTAGTATTTAAAAGGAAGAAAGAATATGTCAAATACATATATATATGAATATACACACATATAATCATATATGTATTTGATAAAAATAAGATACAGAATGATGCTTACTTTGGGTTGGGGCATACAGAGAAATGGAAGTAGGGAGGGCCAATACAATTAATCTGATATTTGGCATGAGGTTCAAAGGAAAAAAATAATTTTAAAGAATGATCCCAAAGGCCAGGTGCAGTGGCTCACACCTATAGTCTGCCTCTGGGAGGCTGAGGCAGAAGGATCTCTTGAACTCAGGAATTCAAGACCAGCCTTAGCAAGAGGCAACTCCATCTCTACTAAAAATAGAAAAATTAGCCAGGTGTTTTGGCAGTTCCTACAATCCCAACTACTTAGGAAGATGAGGCAGGAGGACCCCTTGAGCTCAAGAGTTCGAGGTTGCTGTGAGCTAGGCTAAGGCAATAGAGTGAGACTCTGCCTCAAAAAAAAAAAAAAAAAATCCCACCCAACTATATATCTATACCATCTTTATCTACATCTATGCCTATACATTTATCCCTGGGAAATACAAGAAAGTCTTACCTTTAGAACATGAATTTTAATTCACTTAAACTTAAGTTTTTTCTAACTTTTCTGTAAAGTTTCTTTAAAAGGGAAAGAAGAAGAATATTAGCTTTTTTTTTAGGCCTCTGAATTGTTTACACTGTTATCACAGAAGGCATGATTTTGGAAAACAAAAAGAATAGAGTAACATATTAATAACTTTGCTATTTTAGAAAGCTGTGATATTTGTACCCATTATATATATTACATAGTACTACACAGCATTAGGACCTAAGATAAAAGCATTAAGGAAACAAATTCTAGGAGAAATCCTGCACACAAGTATTTAAAATTGAGATAAATAATTGACCATAATCAATAAAATATGGGAAATTTATAAGAAGTTACTGGAAAAATAAGAGAATACACTGTTGGGGGAGTCTTTTTTGAAACAGAAATTTACCTAATTGATCATCTTAAAGCTAAAGTAGTTAACCTATTTCAATGGCCATTACAGTATTTCAGAGATGATTCTTAAAATCTGATTGTGTGTAGTTTTTATCCTCAGAGAGGATCTAGTATGATAAAAGGTCAGTTGATCTAAACTACATGGCACTATAATGGACTTTAAATTGGCATATTTAACTACCTAGGCTATCAATTTAATTTAGATTAGGACAAATACAGTGACAAAGTTTGCCATCTGGTGGTCAGTATGTTATAAATCAGATGTCTTCAGTCACGTATGTCTATGTCAGAATCTTGAACTGGGTCTAAAAATGTGAAGACAATATAGATAATTATAAATCTGTAGATGAAATTAAAGCCATGGCAGAGAAAAGTGGATTATATGATTTGGTCAGATAGTAGCTATGGTAGGCTGAAAAATGCCTTGCAAAAATATCCAAGTCCTTCCATGGAAAATGATATGATTAAATTATGGTTCTTGAGATGGGGACATTTTCCTGATTATTCAGATGGAATCTAAATGTAATCACAGTGTCTTTACTAAGAGGGAGGCCGAGGGAGATTTCACTACAGAAGAAGGCAAAGGGAGGGTCACCATTAAAGTAAAATGCAGCAGTGCTGGCTCTGAAGATGAAGAAAGGGGCCAGCAGCCAAGGAATGCAAGGAATATAGCGTTAGAAGCTGGGAAAGACTAGGACAAGGGTTCTCTCCTACAGCCTAGGAGGAGAACCTAGGGGCATCCTAGGAACACCTTGGTTTCAGCACAGTGAAAACTAATTTCGGACTTTCTACCTCCAGAACTATAAAGAGATAAATCGCTTCAAGCCACTGAGTTTATGGTAATCGTGTTACAGCAGACACAGGGAGCTAATAAGCCAAAGTTAAGTGGAAGAGGCCTTAGGCTAGAAGGAGGTAAGAAAACAGAAGTAGAGGTATGAAAAAATTAACTCTGCCCCACAATTAGATCCCACATATGACCATGTCTATCAATAAATAATGCATTAATACTCAAAATAATCCTTTTTCAAATCTAAAAAAAAATCAAGTATGTCCAAAAAGAAGCCAAACCAAATGCACACAAATAAACTCTTTTCTACATTTTCCCTGTGATCTGACCAGGTAATTTAGAAAAACAGAATCGTGAAAATATTTACTGCACAAGTATTTTGAGGTTCTTCCTTAAAGCATGAAATTAATCATATAGTATATGTATATTTTACTAGCCAATGTAAAAGATAAATATTAATATTAACCAAAGCAAGGGGATAGCCTGTGATAGAAGACAGATTTAGAGCCAAATGAGTTTGAGATAAAACTTAGTTAAGTATAACTAAATGAAGAGAGGCCACTGGACTGAGAAGTAATTTGCAACGTATCCCCTCCTTTTATTCCTTTTACCAATACCTCTAGGACTTGAACCAATCTTGTTTTCTGGGAAGTGAAGAAGAAAATTTCTACATGTAACGCTAAAAATGTCTTTTAGTATTTGAATCACTGCAGTGTGTACTTGTGCTTGAAAAACAGAAGCAAACGGATAGTTCTTTTAGTTCTCAGGATCCAGAGGAAATAGGTAATGGGATAGCCAAGGGCATAGTGATAAGAGAAACCCAAAGTACAGATAGGTATTTAAAATCATTGGTTTACTGAGTACAGACCAGATTCTGGGGACCCTGTAAGAATCTCTGTCTTCAGGCCACATAAATTCAACGTGTACTGGAAGAGAAACACACATATAATCTTGGAAGTAAAAGTGGAGGGCAGCGTAGCTCTGAGGGAGAGTGCCTGTAGGCCGGGCTGGGAAGGCTTCCAGGTGCAATCTGAATGAGAAGGACTTAAGTAGGAGGGGAAGAAAGACAAGGAAATGAGGCGTGGGGAAGAAGGAAGCTGGGGGGAGAGACACAGAAGATGAGGATATAATAAGCAGACAGACCAGAAAAGGAAATCGAAAGGAGGCATAGTGATTTGTATAAAATAGTATGAAGTCAACATTTTGCCGTCTTTAAAAAGGAAATGTAGTGGAAATAAAACTAGACAGGTAGGCAGGGCCTCACGGCCCACATCACAAAAGGGATTCTGCAAGAGATGGGGAACCAAGGAGTGTTAGCTTTCATTTTGAACTTCAAATGTTTCGTGTAAGACACAAAATCTTTATTGTTCATAAGTTGCATTTGGTTAAAAGTCTATCCTGGTGAATATTTTTCCTCAAAACAAAATTATGAAATGTATCTTGCAAAATAGTACATATAACTCATATATGTAATTTAAAGAATAGTTATTGTATGAGTTGAAATGTGTCTCTTTCCAAAAATAATACTGAAGTCCTAACCCCTCCTATGTCAGAATGAGGCCTGATTTGGAAATAAGGTCCTTGGAGGTGTAATTAGTTAATACGAGGGCACACTGAGATAGGATGGGCCCCTATTCCATTATGACCAGTGTCCTTCTGAAGAGAATGTAGGTGAAGATAAGGGCAGGCAGCAGGGTGGTCAACAGCAGCCTTAAGCAGATGGGTGTTAGAAACATAACTATGTGGGAAAAAGCAAGCTGTAAAAGACTATTCACAATTAGACAACATTTTTATAATTATCAAAAAGAGTGCAAACTATTTAAGGTCCAAGCAGTTCCCTTTGGAGTGGGGGAGCAGGACTCAGGAGGACAGAATAGGAAAGGAGCATATAGGTTAATGAAAATTTTAGTAACATTCCAGTTTGGGGCTTGGGCAGTTGAGTATGCTTTTACGTTAATGAATATATGTTAACATATATAAACATGTAGTCTTTTTTATATGTCAAAACTTTAAAATAAACTGGTATTAAAGAAATAAAAGAAAGAAAACCAGGACACTCTAGATAATAAAATCATTTGGGCTAATTTCCTTTCCAGATATCAAAATTTACTGTGGTACACGGTTAAGGAAAGATCACTTATGGAATTAAATAGGAAGGGGAATAGAAATAGGTCCCACATAAAACATATGGAGATTTGATCCATAGCTTAATTTTTTTAGCAGGGAAAAGGATGGAATATTTAATTAATGATAGTGAGACAATTAGTTATCCACATGAAAAAAAATGCAATAGCATTCCAACTTGCGTATTCACAAAAGTTAACCCCAGATGAATTAAGGACAATCTATTTTTATTTATATATACAGGAAAAATCTCTCAATCTAATTGTCTATCCCTATGCAAAAATAGGAGTTCTTTTTTTTTTTTGAGAGTCTCACTTTGTTGCCCTCAGAAGAGCTCCATATCTTCCTAGCTCACAGAAACCTCAAACATGGACTCAAGTGATTGTCTTGCCTCAGCCTCCCAAGTAACTGGGAACTACCAGTGCCCACCACAACCCCTGGCTAATTTTAGTGACAGGTCTCACTCTAGCTCAGACTGGTCTCAAATTTAAGATCTCAGGCAATCCACCTGCCTCGGCCTCCCAGAATGCTAGGATTACAGTTGTGAGCTACTGCGGCTGACCTATATAGGCTTTCTGTGTAGACAATTGCATAACCTGTTAATAATGCAAGTTTGCTTGTGATTGGTATAACTTTTAATTATACCAATGGACTTACTGCACTGGCTTAGAGGCATCAGTCAATTTTGAATAGAAGTACGGATTCAGAGTATCCTTCCCTGACTTTAAAAGATCCGCTTTGTACGTTTCTTCACTGAATTCCAAATTTGCTAAATGTAGGACTTTATACTATATATGCCTTTTATTGATTAAAGGAAATTTCTTTGTAATCCTAGTTTGCTAATATTATTTTTAAAACTCATAAGTGATGTTGAATTTTCTGCATTCATTGAGATTATTATATGGTCTTCTTCTATAAACACCAAGATTCGAAGTTGGGCAATGGGTGACTAATAGGAAGGAATAATCATAACGGTAGTTAAGGACCCCCAACAGGGTGAAGTTGCGGAAGCTAAAAGGAGAGGGAGCTTTGAACACTTGAGGGTTTAAATGTGGCAGACACACCCTCCTCCTGATTTGTGTCTCTGACATTTAACAGCTTGTGCGACTCCGTCACGGTGCTTCATATTCCTCCTGATATTGTTCTTACCTGGCAGGAGCAGTACTGTTTTTTTAATGCATCTGCTTCACTGAGATCAGGCACTAGCGTGTCTGAACATAGCTTGGTATCAGGTTTCCATTTCTTAAAGGTTTCCTTTACTCCATAATTTGCTTTAGTTTTCCTGGCCCAGAACTGTTTTGTACCCCTTATCAGGAGTTTATTAGGAAGGGCTTAGCTTTGTTTTCCTAATAATTTTTCACAGACAGCAAAAGAAAACCTTGGTGGGTTGGAGCTGACTGCTGACCACAGGATGCACTTCTCAGCCCACCGATAGCGCCCTTAGCTCTTACTCCCTAGGATGCTTCTTGGTGCCCACGTGATTTAGTACCACTGGAAGTCCTCCTTAAATACAAAAACAAAATACAACAAGCAAATAGTAACAAAAAAAAGAAGGCAGTCACTACACAAATGAGGCTTGTTTGTATTTGTGGTTCTGTTCACATTGCGTAGCTATGTAATGTTTTGGGGGTTTTGGGGGTTACAATATTTTCATAACTTGCCAATCACTGGATGTACTTCATCCTGTTTGTGTCATGAAAATGCTACTGACTGATCATATGATTAAACAAGAGCTCTAATATCTCAATTTAATGCCTATGAGCTGCCAAATGTAACAATTAGCAGTGTTATTGCAGCCTTTACCACTTTTGCCAAATAGTAAAGGAAGTGAGGATATGGTTTAAAGGAGTCTTGATTTGTTCCTGCTCCTCTGTGTTAGCTATTCTGCAAAGTTCATGTGAGCAGACAGTACAATTCTGCGATGCACAGTGTTGACAGTATTGATGGTGTTTTCTAAAATAACCTGATGTAAAAAGCACTGAAGAGAATATTGCTGATACTGGCAATTTCTGGATAGTTGCTCTTTTTTGCCTTCTCACATTTCTTCTTGATACTAGTAACAATTGTAACATTTATCAAGTTCAACCGAACTCTATCAGTAGGCCATATGCTAAGAAGATTCATAATTTTGAAATGCCTACATGATTTCTTATTGCCTTATTTGTAAATTCTGGCATTGGGTATTCTGATTCAAGGGCATTCAGGTTCATCAAAATTCATAAAAATCATGATGATGCAAATCCTGTGTTTTACTTGGGCTTTACCTGATATTTGTCTCTTTTAGAGGTGTTTGCTTTCTTATTGTTTATTAATTGTATCAGCATTAAATTGGCAAATGTCCCCTACCCCATTTCATGTTTTCTTCTTTTGTAGTGGTTATGCTAATATTAAAAGTAGAGCTAGTGGTAAGCTGGGTCCACTGTCATAAAGCCAAATATACAGACACTATAAATGCATCCATAAAGAGTTAATTCCTATTTCCCTGTTATTACAATTGGTTTTTTTAATATTAATGTGACAAAGAGCATAAATCAAAATACTCCATCTGGCATCTTAAGCTCTACTCACTGTGTTTCAAAAGAGAAAAGTGAGACAATTTAGAGTTCATCAATTATATCACATTAAATTAGCCTCCATCATTGCCTTGGCTCGACAGCCTTCATCTATTTTAATTTACAACAGAAAGGACAGCCAAGTACAGGACAGTAACAAAGACACAGGCAAAAGGAGGCTCTGTCATCTTAGTTATAAAAAATACGTTGGTTTTGTGGCATTAATGGCATCAAGATAAAGACCTGTAACTCAAATGACGTTTCAGAATAGCATATAATATACCCCCCCATAATATTTCCACTGATAAAGGTCAGTTAGAATAGAATTCTATATCTAACACACTAAAGTTGTCATTAGTTTAGAAAATACAAAGTTGACCACCCAAGGGACTGTAACAAACTGGTCAACATAAGAAGGTGGTCGGCATAAGGAAATAGGCTTGCCATACTGATACACACGTGTGGTGATGTGATGCATGTCAAGTCTGTGAAAATTAGAAGGGGACAACGTAGGGGGACAGCCAACTCTGGCGGTTCTGCTGCCTGTGATGTGCTGCCTTATAGAGCACAAACTCCAACAGTAATTTTCTGGTAACCTGGAAGAACACATCCAGCTCTTCACACTATTCATCATCTGATTCATTCAGAGAGAAATATATTTATATTTCTTATGTAATAGAAACCATATTTCACAAACGTTATTGATAGGTTATTACCCTACTTATGACAGTAAATAGGAAGACTAACACGTTTCTAGTTTAATGAATAAGAAGCAAGGCAAATGTAATTAACAGCCAAGACAGGTTAAGCTGATTTGTTATGGAGGTCTTGGCTTTGAAGTTGAATAATAAGGGCAGATACGGGGGGAGAAATGATCATGTGAACTGGCGACTCCCAAAACAAAGAGATAGATTACTTTGTACCGTAAGATGCAAATTTATACGTTACTTAGCAGAAAATAAGAAAATTCATGAGGATGATAGGTACAATCTTGGAAATATTACAAGGTAGTAAGCCTTTACATATTTAAAAAGCAGTGTCTTGATGTACCAAACATTAGCTGAATGTCCTATTAGTATCCTGGTACTAGGCTGGATGTTGGAGAACTCATAACCTATACAATACACACAATTAGAATACAAGGGGATGTACATGATAGAAGTCATGTCCTAATTTAGTGCTCCATACTATACCAGAATAATTAGAAGTTAACAAACAATATTATTACAGAGATTTTTAATGACAGTATGCTGATTACAAATATTTAATAAATGTTCCTTTGTATAATGTTTCATATTATAAAAATTCTGTTTCTTATACAATCCTTCTAAGTAAAAAGGTTTTATTTTTTGTGGTACCATAATTTTTAAGAACTGAAACATTCATTTTCTATGAAATTGTAATTCAAAAGTTTCACTCATTGACCCAAATGTATGTAAAACTGATATTAAATTTCTTCATCGTTGGTTTATCTCCTGGTTTTCCACAATAGCTTTTTCACAGAAAGATACATTGCTTTTTTTAGATACTAGGATAAAATACTAAAATCCTCTTTCTGTTCTTCTAAATCTAAGGACTGATTACCAATCTTCGTGAAAACTTACATAGATCATATGTGGCCATCCCCTGAAACTCATTCTTTCCCCTAAAAGCCTTATTTTTTGGTATGTGTCTGATTCTCCTCTTAGTATGACTTAGTACTCACATTCTCCATGAATGCCTTATAGACAGCTTAATACGTCCTGCTCAACACAATCAATACAAAAACACTGAACTTGAACTTTAAATCAAGCAACACAGGGAGATGCTGCGAAACTCTCCTTCTTTAGCACAATCATAGACTGTGTTTGCCAGCCCTCTCATCATCTAAGTGACACCCTACCACCACTATGCACAATAAAACGTGGGTCCCAGTGACAGAAATCACCTCCAGGTCTCTACTGAGCCTCTCCCTTTGCTCCTTAGCCAGCGGGAATTACAGGACGAAGTAGAAAACTCAGAGGGTCTCTGAGACTGCTAGCCCTAGGTGGAAGAATCCTGTGTCCCTAATCTTACTATGTGAAATTTCTACTGGTGACTTACCTTGGACTGTGGAATTAATTTACTAAAGCAGTTCATATTACTTACTTCTTATACATTTCCTTCACTTGATTTACTGATTGCTCACAGGAGTAGTGACTCAAGGTGTAGAACGTAATTTGGGGTAAACCTTATAAACTGACTGGAACTATGAATTTTAGATACATACATGGAAAACATAAAAATTTTGAAAAAATATATTGTGGTATTCACTCTTCAATATTATAATGCTACTATTAGATGGCTGGAAATATTTAGTCAACCAATTTCTTATTTTTAAAATCTTTTTCATAACCTAAGCTTTAAGACATGAATGTTCTCTATTATTTATTTAATTTAATATCATCAGCATTTTCTTTGTTATATTATGGAAAATGATGATGCCATTTAATATGCAGGGTTTTCAATACCATTAATATGTAATCCATATTAAAAGTAGGTTAAAATAAAAATCTCATTTATTCTTCATGAATTTTATAATTACATTATATTTGGTGTAAAATATTGAGAGCTTGGACTGAATGCTAGGAGATTCAAATAATGGCTTACGTGTTACAAAAATCACCTTCCATCCTTTTTAAGAATGTTGAAATATTCATAAAATTAGCTATATTATAAAATTATTAAATTCCACTGGTATTTAGACTACTAACTTGGACAATGGTCCCTTGACTATGGACCTGACTGACAAGCATAGAAAATTCTTGAGATTCGTGCTGTCTTGCTAAAGTTGGATTTGGTAGATGTTAAGCTGCTAACAACTGTCCTTTTTTAAACCAGGAAATAGTTTGGAACTTTTTCTTTTTTCATTTTTCATTCTAATAAAAACTTTCACTTAGTTGTTCTTTCTTAAAGTATGGTCTTGAAAGTACTGCTAGTTTTATTTTGTCAAAATCAGTATCCTTTTGATATTTCAGAAATATTAATGAAATCTAAATTACGTTTCAGAGCCCCTTTTATTTCTAAGGAGTCCTAAGTGGAAGAAACTTTACAGTGTGTGTGTGTTTATAACATTTATAAAGAAGCAGAAAAATTGAATCCACTCATTCACTTGAAACTTCATTTCCCCCAGTTTCAACCCTCCCAAAATAACAAGGAAAAGTGAATCTATTATTTAGAAATTTGTAGCAAATGACTTATTCCTACCTGGGGAAATGCTTTTCTGAACACGGCTGGTCTATGTAGTATCTTTGTGCTCCACTCACGAATTTGTTAGTTGTGTTGGAAAGCAAATCATGTTTGAATAAGCTCTAGTACCACCCAAAATATCATTTATTTATTATCAAGAATTTCAAAGAATGTCAGAAATGGCATTCAGTGCATATCAAATGTGTATAACAATATCAACTTCTTTGGAAACGCAGTTTATATATAAATTCAAAAGTCATCCTTCTGCACAGCTGCGTACATTATAAAAAGCATTCATTTTTAACACTGTTACCTGAATTTTACTTTAACCGTGATTTATGTGCACTATTTACTTCCTAAAAACTAATTTGCAATACCAGAACACGCAAAGTCTGTCTGTAATTAATTATATCTATTCAGAATATATTTTCATATATTAAACACTTTATTTTTTCTGAATTCATTCATGTGTATACCTATCAGTAATTTATTACTATAAATATGAACATGTTTAAAAACATAAACATTCCAGAGACAAACATCTTTTATACCTTAATATAGAAGACATAGCATTTGACACTATCAGGAGAGTGGATTCATGTTCGCTATTTGGAAATTATAAATCATTAAACCTTTCAGTGTTGATTTTATTAGATAAAAAATGAAGGTAGAATAATGAAACCTCACATCAAAGAATTTTTATGAAGAACAACTGAGCTAACGCAGTTTCCAAAATTTAAGTAATTCTAGTACTGCCTTTACAAATTTTTCCCTTCTTGGGGGGAGGATGGGTGGAGGGAGAGTAATTGGTGGGACCACACCTACGGTGCATCTAACAAGGGTACATGTGAAATTTAGTAAATGTAGAATATAAATGTCTTAACACAATAACTAAGAAAATGCCATGATGGGGCGGCACCTGTGGCTCATAAGGGTAGGGTGCCGGCCCATATGCCGGAGGTGACGGGTTCAAACCCAGCCCTGGCCAAAAAAAAAAAAAAGAAAATGCAACTATGTTAACCGGTTTGATGAAAATATTTCAAATTGTGTATAAAACCAGCACATTGTACCCCATGACTGCATTAACGTACACAGCTACGATTTAATAAAAAAAATTATTTTTAATTGACATAGAATAATTGTACATATTTATGGGGCACACAGTAATATTTTGATATATACAATGCATTTACTTAACCTCAATTTAAATCTATTCATTTTTTATATAAGTAAAGTTATTTTTTAAAAAACCTTGCACCAAAATGAGGCTTTGTCCTTAAGATTTCAAAATAATTAAAAACTAATTTACAAAGGAACATACAATTCACTTTAATATTAATGTATCACCTAAAACTCACCTGATCACCACCTAAAATCGTACCCCATATCAGTGACAGTCTCATTCCCATATTTTGGGAAACAATAAAGTAATATATTTAAAGAACTTGGATAATAAGGCACTATCATTAGTAAGGGGTTACTCATCTATATGGTATTCATAAAAATATTCACCAGTCCTATTACTAGAGTTCAATAGAACTTACCTCTTTGTACTATGCCCCTGAATATGTATTAACTATTGAGATGTGAATATTATAAAGGAGAAGACCCAAAATTAATTCTTTACATATTATTAATACATTAACTCTCTGTTTAAAGGATGTATGCCATTTATCAGGGCTTTTTTAAAAAAGAGCCCTACCCTAGGGTAGATTGAGTTTGACAGACATTAAAACATTTGAGAAAGTGTAGAGGTGCTATCCAGAAAAGAAGTGATGGCCATTCCATTGGGGAGAGGAGATTACCAAGAGAAAAAAGGATAGAAATGGAATAAGCATCTTCTTAATCTACCTTAAAATTTACTTTTGGTCTGGTGTTCATCCACCATAGGATGTGTTAAAGAAATTAGTAGTGGTCATGGTGGGAAATGCATGACTGCACATGTGTGTGTGTGCCCATGTATGTCTGTATAGACACTGGATGTGGCGGTGGAAGTGAGATTTAGGACAGTGATATCTCAGAAAGGAAAATGGCAAATAGAAGTAGGCATAGATCAGAAACCAGTACTATAGGTTAGGGATTATAATTAGATTACCATACGGACGAGGTTAACATATAATACTATACAAATAGTCATTTGATTTACATGTTATATTTCCCACTCAGGTATTCTTTTTTGAAATGTGCTTTAGTGAAAAATATGGGGATGGGAAAATAAGAGGATAAAAGCAATCATAGCTCTGGCTATACTGACCCATTCTCAAATACAATCATGCACCACCTAACGACATTTCAGTCAACAGTGTACTGCATATGTGACTGTGGTCCCATCAAATTATAATGGAGCTACCTTATACAGGTGTACTCATTTTTATCTGATATATTTTTACTGTACCTTTTCTATGTTTAGATATGTTTATACACACAAGTACTTAGCATTGTGTCACAGTAACCTACAGCAATTCAGCATAGTAACATGCTATTCAGATCTGTAGCCAAGGAGTAACAGACTAATAGACGATATCATCAAACCTAGGTATGTGGTAGGCTACCGCATCTAGGTTTGTGTAAGTATACTATATATATTCCTACCATGATGAAATGGCCTAAGAATGCGCTTCTCAGAATGTATCTCCAAAGTTAAGCAATTCATGGCTGCGTAGCATTTTTTTCTTGTACTTGATTTACATTTGACCTTGTGAGTAATTTGGTTTGGAGAAAAGGTACTAAGTTAATAAAAAGTGTGAAAATCAATATTCTATAGGAAAAATGGAAAACAGCTATTGGCTAAATAGATTTGTCTGGACCAATGGCTTTGCTAAACCTCTGCAAAGGTGCTTACCCGAAATGGTGATGCATGGAGAGCTGTTAGAGCGTTAGGAACAATGCGAATTTCAGTCCCATTTTACTTCTGCCCATAATAGAATATTAAAATGGAAATAGACATAAAAACATTTTGAAATAAATAGTTACCTCTCAGACATTTAAATAGTCACAAAACTATTATTACATATCATCACAAAAAAAAGACTGGTGAAATACCCTTATTTGAATAAAATCTCTTTTTACTCTGTTACATATACAAAATTCAACTTATTGAGAGAAGAATTTTCCACTGAAAAGCTCCTCAGTATATAAATATATCAAATTTCAATGATTTTGCTAAGTGCCTTTTTAAGAATGCAGCAAGTTAGAAGCAAGAATGCCTATTTTAAATAGGGGCATTAGATTTAAAAGAGGCTATAGAAAAACAAGCACTCTGCCTTGCTCATATATTATATCGATGGCCAAATGGTAGGAATTTAAGCATCTTACATACACGGAACAATAAGTTTTAAATACTCTGTCCTAAAACATCAACTTTTTCTACAACTACTATTGTGTTTTATAACTATTTTCTGTATATTATTTATATTTTATCTCAGTAGGTTAAAATAAATTCTAAATAACATACTATAAAATACTGTTGATGACTTCCTTATAGTCCTTTCACAGTCTATTGTCAAGTTAAACTTTCCAGGGCTCAGAAATGCAAAAGAGTGGCCTTTATCTTTAATATATCTAGTGCAATATGTCTTAAGGTTCATGATTCCTGACTGAAACTTTGAACACTGCCAGTGACGTGACAATTCATTCTGCAAGTTCCTGCATGGTCTTACTTGCTGACAATTATTCTTGAAATTCTGCTTCACTTGTCCAGTAATGGAAGAATAGTTCTGGTTGGAATGAGATCCTGAAAGCAATAAGGTCCCATCAGACCCCTATCAGATTCACACATTATCAGCTGTTTGTTAACAGCCAAACTTTGCTTTGCGGTACTGGAGGAAAATAATATTTTCTTTAATTTGTTCAGGAATTGGGGCATTGAAATTATGATATTTCGTTCTACTCTAGGGAAGACTCTGAGAACATGATGAATTAAAAAATATACCAGTAGTAAAGTTCAGAATATTATAACTGGCTTTGGCAATGATTGCTTGGATATGACACCAAAAGCACAGATAACAAAAACAAAAATAGTAGACAAATGAGATTATAGCAAACTGAAAATCTTCTGCACAGCAAAGGAAACAAACAAACAAAAAATGAATAGGGAAGGTATGAAATGGGAGAAATATTTGCAAGTCATGCACGCATATCTGATAAAGGGTTAGTAACCAAAACATATTTTTAAAAACCTTGCAATTCAATAATATAAAAACCACAATTCAATTAGAAAATAGATAAAGGAACTGAATAGCTATTTCTTCAAAGAAGTTATACTTATGTACAAAAGGTGGATGAAAAAGTGTTCAATGTTACTCATCAGAAAAATGCAAACGAAAACCACAGTGAAATAGCCCCTCACACCTGTTAGGGGCTAAATGTTTGGCCCATTAGCCAAAAAAACAAATTAAGAACAAAAATCAAGTTGCTAAATGTTGGTGAGGATGTGGAGAAAAAGGAACCCTTGTATATTTTTGGTGGTAAAGTAAATTGGCATAGGCACTATGGAAAACTATAATGAAGTTCTTCTAAAGATTAAAATTAGAACTATCATTTGATCCCACAATCTCAATTCTGGGTATATATCCAAAGAAATGAAATTGGTATCTCAAAGAGATATCTATATTTCTATAATTTGTTTTGTTAACAATATATTATGTTCACTACTTAGTAAGGTGCTTAGTCAACTTCTGATCCAAATGCAATAGTTAAAGTTTCTATTGATTCTGTAACAGGTGTAGTGAAAATGAGAGAAGCTAATTTGAATATTGAGTCCATAGAATTGAAACATGAATTAAAGGACTCATTTAAAAGTGACTTTTTAAAATTAATCACGTATTTGATATGTGCTGGTTTGAACAGTTGACTTCAAATCTGTTCATTTTATGAATGTTCACGGAGCACCTACTCATACACCAAGCATCATGCGAGGTCCTAGAAAAGATAAATAAATCTGCAAACTAGATTTTATATTCTAGTTATGAATGTAGTTATTGCTGCAAAATTGCAGATTAATTAGGCAGCTCTTCCCAAACCCTCTCATTTTCTCATGCAGAAAAAGGGCAAACCTTTCGTACTTAGGAAAAATCAGCCTGAGGTTCCTAAATGAGCGTGGTTCAAGAAATGGTGACCGTAGAATTCTCTAGAACTAAGTCTGTAAGGAAGCAGTGCCTTTTGCTATAAAGGAATCATTTTCCGGACTGTACTGTTTTCTTCCTCAAAAGCCAATGCTTTGTTTTCAAGCAACCAAACATGTGGACATGGTGTTTTTATTGCTTACAATGTGGCATTACTATTTCAGAAATAACACAAGAACAGCTTTTCCTCCTTACAAAATAGAACAAATGCTATTCAAACTCAAGGGAATGCTAAACCATTTATTAAAAAGTTATTATTGTTTTTCTCCTTCGTATGCCTTACAGGAATAGTGAAAATAGTACATTAGAAATACCAATCTAATTTTTCAAAAATGCTAGATATAAACTATGGGTGGTAACTCAAAGTGGAAAAAAACACATCAAAAATGGAAATCTTTTTATTTGCAACAAAACTATACAGAGCCTCATCTGTGATTTGCTTTGAGAAATGTGAAAAATTAAGGATAATTTTGGTAATTAAATACAAACTATAATATGGGCATCTGTTGTTTTCTTGGGCTTCATGAAAGCCCCCAAAGCCTGGTCTAACAGAAAAGTAAAGACAAGTCCTTTAAAATCACCACATAAAATATGGATGCTGTTCAATGACAATATTTAACCTACTGCAGCAAATAGAAATATTTTGTAAAATACCTTCTCCTTCAGTAGCAATCTTATTTATTTACAAAGCATATCTCTGAATCTGACATATTATGACATCTGTAAATACTGGCTTTCCTTACTTTATCACATAAGTAATATAATAGAAATGTTAGCTCTTTATAGAATGCCTATTGTGTGCCAGAACTATTCTATGAGCCTTAGATGTATTATTTAAGTTTACCCTGACCCATGAGGTAGTCGCTATCGCCATTCCCATTGTACAAATAAGAAAAAGATACCATTGAGAGGGCAAAGAATTCTCCATATGTCACAGTGGCAGTAAATGATAAATATTTAAAATAAATTTAAAAATATGCTTGGGTAATTGACAGGAGTTCCAACTTCTTTATTTTGCTATAAAAGGATATTTTTAAAAGATAACGATTTTCACTACCATTTCATACAAGACATATGAATCATAGCACAATTAGAAAGAACACAACAATTAATTGGAATTATTTTAACTTTATGAAAACACTTATTTTTATTTTTCTAATTTTAGAGAGAAATATAGTCATAGACTAGTACCCATCTATGGATTTCTGATTGGAAATTACTGATATATTCCAAGTATCTAGTTCTCTTGATAGCTACTCATTTTCTCATGTGTTGAAAATTACTATAAAAAATTATTTTAGAACATACACTATTTGTATAATGACAGCCACAATTCAATTAAATCAATAGAAAAAACAAAAATGATGACTAATATTTGTTAAGTTCCATAACATGTTAGCCCCTTAGACATATATCTGACTCAATGTATCCAAGGACTCTCTAATGAACATATTGCCATTTCAATTTTAACAGGTAAGAGAACTAAGATTCAAGGACACAAATTCATTGATATGGGGTATTTGTTTCAGGGAAGTTTTACTTAAAACTCTCATTTTAATTTAAACTCTATTATATTATGAACAACAATCAGGCCTATTTGAATGATAGAGATGATTCAATAATAACAACATTATTATATTAGTGTATGAACAACAATATTATTTCTTAATATAAATATCCTAGACAAAAAGATGTTTTAAAAACTTAGAGGTATAAAATTGTTTTGGGAAATAAAGCTGGAATTTTAAAAAAATTGCAATAACATACACCCCCAAAGCTAACACTAAATCCTCACAGTGGGTCTTTAGAAACTTACAGAAAAATACTCCTTGTTACATTTCATATTCAAGTTGAAACACACCTTTAAAATGCACTGACTTTAGAAAGCCTAACATAAATTAACTTCTTGGAAATATTAAGTATATAAATGTCATGTAACATACATTAAACACCATACTGCCAAGGAGTAGGAAGTTTAAATTTATAAACTTTAGCTAATAAAAATATACACACTGTATAAAAATTATCAGGCTTCTAAAATAACTACTATATAACAATTAATATAAGATAATAATATCTGGTTATGGAAATAATTATCATGGATAATATACAAATAAAATTCTAGAAGAGTTTATGCTACATTATTAGATAAAAATGTGTGTATTGAATATCTAGATTACTACCTCAAATTCTAATTAACCTCGAACACATAGTGGCCAGCAAAAATTTCCATAGGCAAGACTTACTTATATTCTGTGTCTATAATCATATGCTTCATTCATGTTTTTGTAATTTATAGCAAATCTTTCAAAAAATACTGATGCTAATACAATTTTCAACTTATAAATTTGTTTAGTTAAGTTCTACAACCCTCTATGACTCATCTGAGTAATAATTATAGAACCTCTGTAAGGCCTCCACCCAAGAGACTATAACGAACTTGTCAACATATGGAGGTGGTCAAAATAAGGAACTAGGCCTAATGTACTGATATGTATGTATACTTTACTTTCTTGTATTGTTTTTATTAGAGAATATCTTACAAAATCATACATAATTAAAGGACAGTAAAATCATATGAGCTCTTTCCTTTGGGCCATAATGTCTTGATTAACTGTAAAACTTTTCAGTAATTGTAGAATGTATCTATAACTCAGACCAATTTTTCATGTTGAAAAAATCTTCCACATGTGGTAAACAATAGGACATTAGGCCTAATCTAACATGTGGTAATAACAGAACATGAAAAAATAACTTTAAAGAAAAAAATGATACATCTAAGGGCAAAGTCCAGTTTTATCACTTGGTGTAGAGTTGACTTAATTGGTCAAGTTATATGAACATCTTCAAGAGTTTTTCCCACACTTTCTTCTAGGGTTTTTATCATTTCCCGCCTTAGATTTAAATCTTTTATCCATCATGAGTCAATTTTTGTAAGTGGTGAAAGGTGTGGGTCAAGATTCAGTCTTTAACATGTGATTATCTAGTTCTCCCAGCACCATTCCTTGACTAGGGATTCTTTAGATTTTATGAAGATGACTTCTGTGGCAATTGAACAAAAACTAAAATTAACAAATGGGACTTAATTAAACTGAAAAGTTTCTGCACAACTACGGACACAACAATCAAAGCAAATAGACAACCTACACAATGAGAAAAGAGATTTGCATATTGTGGTTTTTTTTTTGTCTGTTTTTTGTTTTGTTTTGTTTGAGACAGAGTCTCACTATGTTGCCCTTGGTAGAGTGCTCTGGAGTCACAGCTCACAGCAACCTCAGACTCTTGGGCTAAAGCAATTCTCTTGCCTCAGCTTCCCAAGTAGCTGGGACTACAGGCGCCTGCCGCAATGCCTGGCTATTTTTGTTGCAGTTGTCATTGTTGTTTATCTGGCCTGGACTGCATTCAAACTCACCACCCTCCATGTATGTGGTTGGAGCCGTAACCACTGTGCTACAGGTGCCAAGCCAAGATATTTGCATATTATGAATCTGTCAAAGGTTTGATAAGTGGAGTCTATAGAGAGCTCAGGTTAATCAACAAAAAAAGAGCTAACAATTCCATCTATTACTGGGCAAGAGACACAAACAGAACTTTCTCTGAGGAAGACAGACAAATTCCTAACAAACATTAAAAAAATGCTCATTGTCCCTAATCACCAGAGAAATGCAAACCCAAACCACCCTGAGATATCATCTAATCGCAGTAAGATTAGTCCACATCACAAAAGCTCAAAGTTGCGGATGCTGGTGTGGATATGGAGAGGGGGGAACACTTTTACACTCTTGGTAGGACTGTAAACTAATACAACCTCTTTGGAAATAAGAGGGGAGATCTCAAGTTATGTCTCGCATTTGACCCCACAATCCCACTACTAGGCACCTATCCAGAAAAAAAATCATTTTATCATAAGGACATAAGCACTAGATTGTTTATCACAGTTCAATTTACAAGTGTCAAGATGCGGAAATAACCTAAATGCCCACCAACTCAGGAATGGATTAACAATCTGGGGTATATGCATACTATGGAATACTATTTAGTCACAAAAAGACTCTTCACATCTTTTGTCTTAACCTAGATGGAGCTGAAACAAATTATTATTAGTAATGTATCACTACTTTAGCAAAGTATCACTAGAGAATGGAAAAGCAAACATCCAATGTATTCAATACTAATATGAAGCCAGTAGATAATCTAATTCACACCCACATAGTAGAAAAACTCATTTTAATTCACATTAAGGGGAAAGGAGAATGGAGGAGGGGGAGCAAAGTGGGGATTAGGGGTGCCCCCAGTGAATGAGTACAATGGAGCGGTTTATGGCACACCTTTTGGGTGTAGAACATAACTACCCAACAAGTTCAAATATTGTAATTTGGTTGTGTGTACCCTCACATTAACCTGAAATTTTAAAAAAGAAAAAGGAAAAAAAAATGAGGTCACTTAAGGAAGTGGTTGATGTAGGGAGGTGGTCAATTTATGGAGGATGTACTGTATTTTACTCTCTGGTTTTGGAGGTAAATTTGGCTTGAATTTTCCAGCACTACTATTTATCTGTTACATGATCTTAGTGAAGGATTTTTACTGATAATTTACCTAATCAGGGGGGTTTTGTGAGGTTAAGTGAGCGAACACATTGAAAGGTGTCTAATACATTAGGCATGCAAAAACATGCCCACTCCCTTCTCTTTCTGCACCTTGCATCCTTGTATGATTCCTGCCATCCCAGGAAGCACATTCATATTCATTATCTAAGAGGATCTTCATAAAAATTCTGTAGATACAACAGAGCAGAAATGATAATTTCCTTTTCAAATATTGAAATTAAAATAAGAGAGGTTAAGTGACAAAAAATTCAATAATGGGAAAAGCTTCTTTATCATGATAAAAAATGTACAACGGACAGCGCCTTCTTTTTTGCTTTGTCTTCTAGGAAGCTCAGAGTCAACCTGATTATACATGGTGGCCATAAAGTTTGTGTGCAATTTAAAATAGACAATTATTTGGCAACTTATGGTAAACTTTATGGCAACTCTGTATCTGCAACTCCATTGGTCTAGAATTCCATAAATAATAGAAAATATAATGTAATATGGAATAATATATGGGTTGGTAGAATATATTTAAAAATTTGTCCATTTATTTTACAAACACTTCAGTAATGCTAATATGTACCTAATAATAACTTTTTGAGTAAAAGTATTATAATTGTTCCTCTAACAAAAGGCAAAGCTAAGATTCAAATATAGGTAATATCATTCTGTGCTTTTAACTTCTTCTCTAATGCTGCTTCTGTTATGATATTTAAAGAAAAATATAGTTCCTTTGAAGATCTTTTAAGAAACTGTGACTTAAGTGGTCTAAAGCTTCTAGGAGAAATCAGCTACCAACTTTTGTTGTCAGAGGCAGGTTGCCACTGGTAGAGTCATAGGAGCATAACAGTAGGGAATTAGCACCTCTCCCATAATAATCTTCGTCATTGCACCTGTTAATATATACCGAGTGCTTGCAATAATAGGCACATTTCTAAGCAGTTTACAAATAGTCCCTATTTCATTCTTATAACACATGAAATACATTTTTTCCCTACTTAATGGATTAGAAAACAAAGGCACAGAATCATAAACTAACTTGCCTAAGTTTACACAGTGATTAAGTTTGTGGAGCTTGGACGTGAGCCCTGTATTTAGTTTATCCATCTAGCTAATCAAAGAGAACGGGAAAAAACCCAAGAGACTTATTCTCACAGATAGAGTAAGACTCAGTTTTAGACAGTCTAAAAAATATCATCGTACCAATGAAAGGCTGCACACAAAGTTCACACCTTGTTTGATCATGAATCCTTTACTCTCAACCATGCATTACATTTCAGCACCGATTTAGGGTAAATTTGTCTGAGATCAAAAATACCTACATTTCTTTTACATGTCACCTTTTCCCTTACACAGCAAAAATTGTTGCCAATACAAACGAGAGCAGTGGTTCTCAAAAGAGGAGGTGGGAAGGTGTATTCAGTTAAAATGAAAGTGCTTTTTTACAGATGCAGTCTCCTAGGTAAACACGTGGGCACGAGTGACAGTGAGGTAGGGGAGAAGAGCGGAAAAAAGATCAGTGGAAGCTGATAAATTCTCCTTGCTGGGTACGACATGGTAACTGTTGAGGTGCAGTTTAAAAACACAGACACATTCTCAAGATGGTTCAATTTAATAATTCAAAACAAATGCAATCTTTGATCATAGTGAGACTGATAAACAGCAAGAATTCAGAGTGTGGCCTTTTGGGGTCAGACTGCTTAGGCATGACTGCTGCTCTTGTATGACAGTGGGTCAGTGGCTGAATCTGCTATCGGTTTTGCCATCTTGAAAGTAGGGATAATTTGATAATTACTGACTATGAGAAACAAATGAGATAACGTGTAAAAGCCTTTAGATGGTATCTCGATGAAGGACATAATGATAGCTACTTAATCTAATATTTATTTTGTGTTAATATGTTAACTTAAAAGGACTTAGCTTAAAATTAGCATATAAAAGAACCAAACAAATCTATTTTAAATGGTCCTATTAATTAACACTGAAAACTATATTGTAAATTCTTCAGTTTTATATGTGAGAAAGGAACATGCATCATAATTCTTTCTTAGTACTGCATTTTACTTTGTATAATATACCCCCACGTATAATGTGTAGCCACATTTTTGGCCCAAACTTTGAGGAAGAAGATCTTTGGTTTTAATTTTTTAATTCAAATTTTTATTTGCTTATTATTTAGATGCTTGTTTTTTGTATCAGAAAGGAATTTCAGCATTTATTTCTAATACATTATGGTACAAGAAACTGATGTAACAAATAATTACAAAACATAAGAACAGATGCAAGGTACGAGAAGTTTTATGTACCGGTAACACATTTACAATATGTACTCATCATAGAAGGCCAAGAGGTCTTTGTCACTTTCAATATCACAAATATCACCTTCTTCAATTTCTACATTACTGTTGTCTTCTGAAGAGTCGCTTTCCTCATCGTCATAAATTTCATCATCCTCACTTTCATCCATAGCATTGCTGATACCGCATCTTTTAAACAATTTTGCAACTACTTCCTTCTTGACACTACAAACCTGAGCAATAGATGCTTTCTTGATTCTGCCTGTCGGTGTTAAATCATAACCAGCTGACTGCATCCCAACATCCACTCTTTCTTTATTAGAGCCTTAAAGGGATTGCTCATCGTGACATCACAAGTTTGTGATTGGCTGCTTAGACCACCAGGTAACACAGCAAACTGAGTTTTCAAGTCTGCTGAGATGCTTTTGCTCTTTGTGTAACATGAGCTTTTGTTGCAGTTTGTTTTAACTTCAACAGAACTGATCATCATATTCCAGGGTATTATTTTTTGTACAGATATCATTATTGTTTTCCAGAGTTACATTCTTAACACACAAGCATAAATAAAAGCATTAAAAGTATTTATGTAGATATGAATGAATACTACTCATGTATAAGCGCACATCCTTATTTTTCCCTCAAATGTTGGGCAAGCATGTGTGCATAATACACAACAAAAAATGGTAATTTCAAAGTGTCAATACACAGTTCTGGAAAGAGGTATGTAACGTAAATTTTGTTAATTTATAAAGGCATGTCACTCATAGACTGCCACTGAAGCAGAACCACATTTGGCTTCAAATGTGGATATATTAGATATTTAATTCATTTTTCCTGAAACATAAAAAGTGCTGCATTAGACCGGACAAGGGTTCTCTCTGGTTCAGCATTCAGTCCAACACATACCCCAAGGGTCTTCCTGGTAGAGAGTGTGGCTTATTTTTCCAAAGCTCAAGGGTACCTTTCAAATATTACTTGTTTCCTGTAATCCTTATGCTACACACAGAGCTTTTACTTGGAATATAACTTTCTTAAACTTACGTTATAATTTTTGTTCATATCATTTCTTAAAGTATTTGATAGGTATGTTACTAACCCATTGAAAGTGGAATTAGTTTTATTTATCTGAAAACCAATCTTAGAAGACTACATAGATTCCTAATAGTTCTGGAAAAACAGATTTCTCCTTTTTTTCTTTTTTTTGTCATCCTCGGTAGAGTGCTATGGCATCATAGCTCATAGCAACCTCAGACTCTGGGGCTCAAGTGATTCTCTTGCCTCAACCTCCCGAGTAACTGGGACTACAGGCACCCGCCACAATGCCTGGCTATTTTTAGAGACAAGGTCAGTCTCGGTCTGGCTCAGGCTGATCTCAAACCTCTGAGTTCAGGGCAATCCACCTGCCTGGGCTTCCCAGAGTATCAGGATTATAGGCATGAGCCACTGCACCCAGCCCCTAGGAAATACAGATTTTTAGTAATACATACAGTCTGTAATGTTTATATGTAGTTTTCGTAACCTTATATACTATACTAGTTAGCTCTGCAGGAGAGACAGCACTGCTCACCAAACATCTCATATTACCTCCTGTATTTACCAAGCACTAATGAACTGTGACTGGAATGAACATCTGTTACTTCTGGAGGAAAGCGGAGAAGAACTGAATTCCCTATATGCTCCCTCCCCCTGCCTTGATGACCAGTGAGAATCAAGATGTGCATCTTCTGTTAGCCCAGGACTCTGAGTAACTATGTAGAAGAGAGAAATAAACCCTTGTTATATAAAGCCATTGAGAGTTCAAGCCTAGTTTGCCACCACAGCATAACAAAGCTTATTTGGAGTAACCTAGAAGTTGGTGTTAGGAGTAAGGTAATGATGGTACAAAAACTTAATGTGGCTATGAGTGACCTAAGTGTGGCAATAAGAAAACCGATACTGGAAGCTGGCTAGTTAGCAATAACCATTATGAAGTACAAAAACATTTAGTGAAGTGTTTTTGATACATTTATGTATTTGATACATCAATGTATTTATACATCTGTATGTATACATACAACTAAAATGTATTTGATACATAAACACATTTATGTATTTGAGACATGATTATGCTTTGATAAATTGGAGACAGACCACATCATAAATTTAAACTCTAGGGGAAGATGATGGAAAATAGAATATCAACTTTGTATGTTGGCTACATTTAACAAGATTTTTCTTTATGAGGAAATAGTCAGTTTGCAAAGACGCATGGAAGGTAACAAAGAGAATCCAGAAACTGAGGCTTTACAGTATTGGAAAAACTGACTGCTATAGACCCCAAACAGTCAGAAATGCAGCTGAGGAAGATGTGGGGAGAAAGAGTTCATTAAAATTTAATCTGTGACAAAGATAACATTAAAGGTATAGCCTTCATGTCTACTGTTAAAACGGTTACACTCCTGATGGTGCCTCAGGGCAAGTATCAATTGAGAGGTGAGTGGCCCTAAAAATATTTCACCTGGATAAGCTGACTCAGGATGAAGGTCAGAATAAAAGCTTGGCCTTCTCTTAGCAGTCAGAGACTTCCGTGTAGCCCTTACTAAGTCTAGAGAGTGAGGTATGGGAAGAGATAGCAAAGACATCCGGTAGATCTGAGAATTATGTCTCTACAAAGGCTGTGGGCACTGTTACTGGCACGTGAAACTCATTATAACCAAATAGATATGAAGCCCACTGAGTTTCAGAGGGGGTTATACCAGAAAAGGAACCACAAACCTGAAATTTAAAAAAAAAAATACTGTTACTGTTCAAGACTTAAAATTACACTTGGATTACCAATTTTTTTTAACCAGAAAGTGGAAAGAAAGAGTGCCTCTAAATCTCCACACCTACTTCAGAGATGGCCAAGAAGGATAAATGGAAGGAAATATCTTCCTGAGACATACAGAGTCCAAACACTCAGGATTCCTCACCCTTAGAACAATCACTCAGTGCATTTTTATAATGCTCACAGGCCAGACCAGACCTGTGCCTACTGGAGCTTGTCACTACTCTTTATTTTTAAATGGGAAGATTTGCTCTGCTTATATGATCTCCCAAGTGAGTGGGTGCTTTTTTCTTTTTTTTTTTTTTTAGTTATAGGTCTCAGGACCAAGAAAATCAAGTCAGACCACCATATATACAGACTTGAGTTAGATGTAGGGATTGGATAGGACTTTCGGGTTGTTCTTCCTTGCTGGCATCTATGACATCTGACAACTTTAGAAATTACATGCTGAGCGCAGTGGCTCATGTCCATAATCCTAGCACTCTGGGAGGCCGAGGCAGGTGGATGCCTTGAGTTTAGGAATTCGAGACCAGCATGAGCAAGAGCAAAACCCCATCTCTACTAAAAATAGAAAAATTAGTGGGGCATGGGACACACCTGTAATTCCATTTAGTCAGGACGCTGAGGCAAGAGGATCACTTAAGCCCAGGAGTTTGAGTTTGCTGTGAACTATGATGCCATGGCACTGTAGCCTGGGCAACAGAGTGAGACTCTGTCTCCAAAAAACAAAAAAAAACAAAACAACAACAATAAAAAAATGAAGTAAAAATCACATAAATTACATTTACATGCATTCATATCATTTAAGATGTAAGTTCCTTTTGGAAAGAGACAGATAATATGTATAAGACAAATGTTACTTTTGTATTTAATGTTAATATTTATTATTACACTATTGTAAGAATAATTATAGGTACTCAAATGATATTGAAAACAATTATAAACTCTGTTTCCTAAAAGAGAAAATAGAACTGAGTTTTTCTAATGAGCAGCATGGCAATAAAAGAAATATAATTATGATTTACTTTTCTTCAGAGAATTTAATTCATTTAACTACTGCTCATATTATTCTTATTTGAAATTAACAAAAATGTGAGAGTTTATTTCACAATCAATTTCATAAAAGGATTCATAGTTGATTCCTTGATCTATGGTGACTGGTACTTATTGTTCAATAGTACTTATAATTGAACTCAAATAATGAAAATTATCCTTAATTTGTGTTACGTGTACAGTTGTATAAACCTGTTTCTTAGTATAATATAATGAAAATGTGAATAATGCCTGAGAAATTAAGTATGCGAAATAATGGTAGGTACTTATAAAAAGCTGATGAGCTCACTTCCTCTCTTTCTTGAATTATGATCTTTAATACATGTGTCATATTTACTCACTGTTGTATAAATAAGCTAAAGATGGCTGCTGCTTATTGGTCCCTATGTTGTTTATGTCTCACAGCAGGCTGAGCTCTTGTTGACAAACTCAAATGTTTATACATCCAATTGCTTTCAGCATAGCCTAAGTAAGCAGATTTTTTAGTTAGTTAGTGCCCGCCTCATTTGAATATCCCACAAAACTACCCAATATCTGCTTGCCCCAGGCTACCAATAACCCAAGCTATGGAAGTCCTTCATAGCTCTCTGACCCAGAGACTCACTGTAATGCTTTTAAGGGACATCACTTAGAAAGATAATTCCTTTTCTTTTACCCTTTCTCCTCTGGGAGCTTCCTTGTCCTCCATCCCTTCTGAATGTTGGCTCCCCTATGACAGCTAATGTACAGTTCCGTGTGTGAGAACCGTGCATCATACAAACTTGTCAAAGTATTACCCAAACAAAGTGTTCTACTGCCACCTGTGGTCATAACATTTTCCTTGACCAGCCTGGAAGGACATTCTGAGACACCCCTTACACTTGAATTCACAGCATTCATCTCATGAGATAAGCATATGAATGACCCTCTTTGGTTCATTCATTCAAGTATCTATCTATTCAACAGACATTAACCAAAAACCTACTATATGTATGATACTTTGATGGTTACTGTGAAAATGATAAACAGACCAAAATCAATTCTCTTGAAGGCTTATAGATTCTAGTAATTCAGAGAGATTAAAAAAAAAAAAAACTAATTACACAGCAGTGGAGTAAGTATTGTAAATAAAAAGTATGTAGCAGGGACTATAACAGTTGATTCATTTGTTTGTCTTGTCTTTCTTTAACTGATGTATTTGTCATGAATAGAGTAGAAAAACCAGGAACCCAGAATAAGTTCAGTATTGAAACACAGCTGACATGGATGTTCCATTTGGCTGGCGCTGTCAGTACCTGACATCCTGCTCTGCTTGTTTACCCTTTCTCACCCCACCTTCTCCAGTGTTGCTCTTTATTTTAGCCCTTTCCTCCTCCTCTATAAGCTTCTTTTCCCCTGACTCAAGTTTGACTTTTCTTTACCTTTCTTTTAAAAAATACATCTTACGTGGCATAAACTAATAGATTCGAAGTTAGAAAGTTCAGAGTTGTATTCTCAACTTTACGCTTACTGAACTATAGATAAAGATACAGATAAAGATATGGCTGTAAGTAATATAGCTACAGACACAGATTAGACAGAGATTTAAATCACTCAGTCCAGGACATATTAATAATCTGTCATTTGTCCTCATCTACAATGTGAACCTGCATGAGGATTAGTATTATTTAGATAACTGAGTAAAAAATTCCTCTGAGTTTTGAATATAAGAAATATTCAAAGTTAAGCCAAAGTATTACTGAATAAATACATACTTCTCCAGATACAGTTTTGACTAACTTCTTTAAAGAATAAGGCCATGTTCTAACCCTAACAAAATGTACTATATTTCTGAAATAAAATTTTTTCCTTCAGCCATGATTACTTGGAAAATTTGTTTTTCTTAGCTTTTGTAACTAGAAGTTTTGTGAATCTCAACATCCTTTCCTTATTGCCACTGTCCCTTTCACATGTTAGAGTAAATTTCCTCCAACATTAAAAATTATCCTTAGGAAACTACAACTAAATGAACTGTTAACTAGTTGTTCTTGGTTAATAGTCCCTGCAATGCACATTTCAATTTTCTTTCTAGAAAGACTGATTTTCAAATTTTTTTTCTCAAGTTATTTAGAAACAACTACTCAGGCCTTAGAACTTCCTTTCTTTCTTAGAGAACTGCCAACAGTGCTGACGCTGGAGACAGACAGCTGGGGCCCCTGGGATCTTGACTAACTATTTACTAGCTCACTAGGTTTTCTCCTTGAGCAAATCATTTAACTTTTCTGTACCAAATATTCTTCAAGATGAGCATGATAATGGCCTATCTCATAAGGTTGATATAAAAATTAAATTGAATAAAATATGTAAAGCACATACAGGATTGCCTGGCATGTAGTAAGCACTCATAAACGTTAGCTATTAAAGCTTTATTACGATGATATCTCATAGGTGTGTGAGATAGGGTGCAATGGGTACTAGAATAGAAGTCCTATGACCTTTTTCATTTTTCCAGTCTTCTTTGCTATAATAAAAATAACTGTGGTGAATAATACGAACAATGAACCTTGGAAGTTAATATTTCTAGAGAAATCTCTGTTGAAAGGACCTTCATTAATATGTATTTCCAGGGAAACACGAACATAAGGCAAGACAGAAGCTCCTAGAAAGTCTGTTGGCTTAAGCAAATAAATAATATGGCCCAGGACAGGAAATGAAATTTTCATTTTGAAACTTATGAATGTTACATTGTGTTTGGCTCACACCAAATGCTAATATATTTTAATTTCCAAGTTTTATTGAATTTTGAAGTCAGAGTAGATCATTTATGTAGGTTACTTCATTTTCTCTTCACTTTACAATAGTATATTTCTAGAAATAAAGTGCACTGATTTAAAAGTATTAATATTTAATCAATAAATAATCAACTCTGTACAGCCAGTTTAGGTTAAAAAATGATATTTTTATAGTACTGCTGCATTGTTGAAAGCATTCCCATATTTAAGAACTTTCTCATGTTTAAGACCTTTTAAGACCTTTTCTCCTTCTTGTTTGGGTCACAATTTGGGTCACAATTAGAATAGTCCTAATTTTATAATAAGAATTTCAAGAACAGTAACTGGAGGCTCATTTTTAGATATTTATTTTATATCAAGTTTTCTCCTATGCTTTTAAAATCCATGATGTGTTCATGAACAAACAATGTAGATGCAGTTCAAAGTACCATGTTCAATTCAGTTCAGTTCACTAAGTATTTATTGAGTGCCTACTGTGTGAAATATTTTATTCTAGGTGGTGGGTAGGATACAAAAATAACTAAGAAATCCTCATTCTCAAGGAATTTAATGTTTAATGGGGGAGAGAGTATAAAGAAATGGGCACAAATTGACAATGAAGTTTTTGGACAGAAATATATCACTTCTGGCAAGATGGTGAGGAAGTATTTTATGAAGAGGTGGTATTTAAACTAGTTGTAAAGGATGGGTTACGTTTTGATGAACAGAGATCATTTAGATCAGTTTAGGCAAAGCCATCAACATATACCAAGATTACAATAGTCTAGAAATATGGAGCATTTTTTAGGAAAATGATAATTCTGGTATAAATGAAATGTGTTGTAGAAAATATTACAGGTGTAATAAGTGAGATCACATTTGAAAGGCCTTGCATTTTAGGCTGAATAATTTGGATTTTCAATGATATATTCTGGAGAAAGTCAAGAAGTGGACAAATGAACAATGAGGTACATAGAAAACATTCACCACAAGGCTCTGAGCACCTTAAGAACTGGGTGCTTTGTATTCTCAAGACCGAGCTGGCACATGGTAGGAGCTCAGTAAGTGTAGTAAATGAACAATTAAATAAAATGGGATAAATAAAGATAATGAAAAATAAAGCTCTTTACTTAAGCATAGGCTAGGTAGCAAAATAACCCCAAATTCTCAATAGTTTGCCATGGCATTGCTTGTTTTTCACTTACACTACTTATCTAACACAAGTCGGCAGAGTTTTCTGTTCCATGCTGTGATTTAAAGATTCAGACTATCTAAAATCCATTATCTGAAATTTCACTGTTTATTCATTCATGATCGTCTCTGCTGTGGTTGGGTAGTGGTGTATATCATGCTGCTTATAGCCCATTTTCAGAATTAATTACTTGGCCCCAATTAACTGCAAGGGGCCTAAGAAATGTGGCAGAGCACATAGAGTATATGGAGACCATTACTGTTGCTGACACAATATATCATTCAAGTTACCAAAGATCTCTTTGCTTTCTTCTTTGCCTGTTAAAACTTCACTCAGAAGTCTGGCACCTAGGCTGGGATGACTGGGCCCAGGTGGATGTGACAACTGGACTGCCTCATGTGGCCTTTACATGTAACCTGGATTTCTGAGAGTATGACAGCTCCCAAGAGGAGGCATCCTAAGCGGAATTTCTAGGCATCCAGTGTTTTAAGAAACCAGGACACTGAGGAAGAAGCCACAAATCTTTTTTTGATCTAGCCTTAGAAGCCACTCACATAATTTCTGTTGCATTCTAATGGTTAGAATGAGTTGGTAAGGCTGGTACACATTCAAAGGGAAGAGAATCAGACTCTATCCACCAGGGAGTTATAAGGTCACATGACAAAGAACATTTGGGATAGCAGATATTGTGGCCACCATTGTAAAACACAATCTGTCAGACTTTTAATTGGGTTATATTAGCTAGTATTTGGTTGCATACAGTTCTTGATCTTAACTATACTTGACTTAAAAATCATTGCTACAAATATTCACTACTTTCATTCGAATCACCCCTACCAATAGAGTGCTTTCTAGAAAATGTTGCTGCCAGTGAGATTCCCAGGCCTGTCTGGTGCTGCAGTCCAGCCACCCTTACGTGTTACCTATTATTATAGTTGTTTCTACTTCTGGGATTCACAACATGTTCGTGGAGTCAAGAATGTTTCAATTCCCACTCTCCATTTTTTTTAGGAGTGATTAGATTCTATTAAGTTCTTTGTACTATAATGTTTTATTTAATATAAGTAGGTGATAAATGCCTGGAAAACAAAATGTCATGTATAAATATTATCTAAGGAAAATGCATTAACAAATTTTAAGAAAAGGTTATAAGTGAACATTGGGCATCTTGTGCCTCCTTCTATTATCCACCCGGATATAACCTCTAGGAGAGCAGGAAATCTGTCTATTGTTCATTGCTATATTCTTAAAATCTAGCTCAAAACCTAGAATACGGCCTCAAAATACATGTGAGAGTGAATAAATGGATCATTGTACTTGTTACCTGCAATCTTCTATATTTGCAATGGATTTTAAATAATTCAAAAGTTTCAGTTATTTAAAATGCTTTGAAATTATCTATAACAGCTGTATCTTCTTTATTTTTATTAATTAAATTATAAAATACTTCAGATGTTATTTTGTGATGATAAACATGAGGAAGGAACAAAAATTAATCCCCAGGTCCCTGTAAGAGAAATGAAAGTCAAGGGCATTTGACATGGAGGTCCAAGTGGAGGTGAAAATAGGAATGGTAGAGGTGGGGTAGGGGGAAAGAGAGTTAGGAGGAACTGAAGAAATGGAAACTAATAATTTGAAGGTCAGGACACAAACGAGCCATCTCAGATTAGTTGAAGAAAAAGTGTTTGGGAAAATTCAACACCCTCTTCATGTTAAAAACTCTTAACAAACTAGGGACAGAAGGAATGCACATGTAGACAGCAGCACAGAATTAGAGAACCAATAAATAAAGCTATGCACATACAATCAACTGATGTTGACAAAGAGGACAAAAACATACACTGGGGAAAGATTCTCTATTCAATAAACAGTGCTGGGAAAGTTGATTAGGTACATGCAGTAGAATGAAGCTGGATCCCAATTGCCCTCCCCATACAAAAATTTACTCAAGAAGGATTAAAGATGTAACTGTAAGCACTGATAACATAAAAATTCTAGAAGCAAACTTAGAAAAAAATCCTCTGAATATTGGCCAAGGCAAATAATTTATGATTACAATCCCAAAAGCAAATACAACAAAGACAAGAATAAATACATGGGTCTTAATTAAACAGCAAAAGAAGTAATTGACAGAGTAAATAGACAAGCTTCAGAATGGGAGAAAATATTCACCAACTATTCATCTGACAAAAACTAATTTCCAGAAAATTTTAAGATCTCAAACTAGCAAGAAAAAAAATCAATCCCCCCTAAAAATTAAACAAAATATATGAATACTTTTCAAAAGAAGATATGCAAATGATCAACAAATATGAAAAATTCTCAACATCACTGATCATCAGGAAAATGCAAATTAATGCCACAATGAAACACCATCTTACCCCCTCAGAGTGGCCATTACAAAAAATCAAAAAATAATAGATGTTGTCACATATGTGGGAATAGGGAACACTTATACACTGTTGATGGAAATGAACATTAGTATAACTTCTATGGAAAATAGTATGGGAACTCCTCAAAGAACTAAAAGTAGACCTACCGTTTGATTCAGTATCCCAATACTAGATATCCACCCAAAGGAAGTCACTATATCAAAAAGACATATGCATGGATATGATTACCACAGCACAATTCACAACTGCAAAGATATATAATCAACTGATGAGTAGATAAAAAAAAAATATGGTGTATATATAAATACCATGGAATACTATTCAGCCATATGTTTCCATTTATATGTAAATACCATGGAATACTACGCAGCACTCATGTTTACCATAGCACAATTCACAGCTGCAAAGATATATAATCAACTGATAAGTGGATACAAAAAAAATATGGCATATATATAAATACCATGGAATACTACTCAGCCTTAACAAATAATGAAATTATAACTTTTGCAGACGTGAAACTAGAAGCCATCATCGTAAGTGAAGTAAAAACAACAACAACAAAAAAAAAAAGTACTGCTTGCATTCACATATAAGTAGGAGCTAAAATATGGGTAAACATGGTCATCCTGAATGGTCTAATGAGCTTTGGAGAGTTGGAAGCTAGAGACAGAGATGTAAAATTGCCCATTAGGTACACCATTACTCTGCTCGGTGATGGGTACACTAAAATCCTTGACTTCACTACTACACAATTCATCTATGTAATAAAAAACTACTTGTATCTCCTAATCTATTGAAATAAGTGAATAAACAATAAAATGAAATAAAATAATTTTTAAATATTGGTCAATATAGCTTAGTAGATAAGTTGGAGACAAGAACAACAGATGAGTAGTCTATTCTTTCTGTATCATACATAAACCAAACACAAAAAGGAAGGTTACTATTTTTTTTTTGGCTGGGGTTAGGTTTGAACCTGCCACCTCTAGTGTATGGGGCCAGCGCCCTACTCCTTTGAGCCATAGGCGTTGCCCAAAAGGTTACTATTTTGAAAACCTAAATCCAAGAAGCTTACATTCTTAACTTCTTGATGTTTAGTTTAAATTTGCCTAAATTCATACGATGGCTTGAGTTATTTTTATCTTCATAATCAACATCTTTGCACCAATCCAAATAGATTCCACATTTTAATATACTATATTCTAAAATGGCATAGTTTAAGATTCACTTTATGAGACTATAAATATAGAATTAATAGGAGATGCTTCTATGAGTAATTCCTAACAGAAGTTGCATTCTTTTTAGAGGAATATAATCAGCTGGAAAAAGAATAGGCTCTGGAGTCAACCCAATTGAAATTCCAGCTCTGAAACTTTCTAGGCCATGTAATCTAGGGCATGTCACCTAACTACTGAGCCTCTTTTTTCTTATCTTAAAATGAAGCTATCAACGTTTACTATGTTATAAGTTATTGTTGGAGTTAGACGGGCTAAAGCCAACTAGAACATTTTCTGGCTGGATACCGATAAATAGCACTGGTAATTGTTGCTTTCATTGTGAACAGCACAATATGTTAGACACAATTATGTCATTGTTTTTAGATCTTGCAATTATTAATTTGTCTAGAGATTGTGAGTAATAATGTTTAACCATAAAATTTCATTTAAGGTAAACATGTAAAAATCTAGTGGTACTGTCTCTATATTTGGTTTACTTCTTCATAAAACTGCATGGAAAATTTATTGAGCCATCTCGTTTCCTCTCCTTATGGCCAGTCTCAGCATAATATCGTATCCAAACAAACTTCCATATACTCACAAATCTAACCCAATTGCATTGAAATGAAATATTGAAGTTCACTGATGCTTTCTTTGGAATAAGAAAAGAGGGTCACATTACTTACAAACAAGCTTCATAAACAATCTTTTAAAAATTATTGTCTCAAAGTACCACTTCTACTGAAGCTGCCTCAATTTCTACCTCACTCCCTGTTAAGTTGGTGGTCTGACTGTCCTCTCCCTTCACTCAAATTCAATTACTCATACTCCTTCATTTGTCTTTACCTAAAATCCAGATTAGGAAAACAATGGATCTCTTTTAGGTAGCTTGGGAAGGAGGCATGTTTATAACTGTCTTTCCTCAGCTAGACTAGAGGAATCTCAGACAAGGTACGGATGATCATCTTTGCAAGCTAACAGAATGAGTAGCATAATAAATGGTTTAAAAAAAAATACCAGTGATTTTTTTTCCTTTTTCTATATAGAACTCAGCTAATTGGCAGTTTTTGAAAATATTATGAACATCTATTGTGCCTATTCATTTCTCTTTCCTTCTCTTTCCTTTAGGCTATATTCTAGAGCCTTCAGCATCTCCATCAGGAGCAGTAAAAACAAAAAGGACATACAACTGATATCTGTTAATTCTGTTATTTATTAAAAATCCTTAGACAAATGTTGATAACACATTTTTCAGAAGATTTTGGACAAAAATTAAGACTTCTAAATCATCTGCAGAGGCTGGGCACAGTGGCTCATGCCTGCAATCCTAGCACTTGGGAGGCCGAGATGGGTGGATTGTCTGAGCTCACAGGTAGGAGACCAGCATGAGCCAGACCGAGACCCTGTCTCTAAGGTGTTGTGGTAGGCGCTTGTAGTTCCACCTACTTGGGAGGCTAAGGCAAGAGAATTGCTTGGGTGCAAGAGTTTGAGGTTGTTGTGAGCTATAATGCCACAGCACTCTACCAAGGGTGACAAAATGAGACTGTCTCAAAAAAAAAAAATCACTAGATGACACCATTATTCTGACTTTTAGCTTGGGTCACATTGGACAAATACAGACTGGTGTTTCACCACCATACAGTCCTTATGAGAATTGTGGTCCTACTCTGAGGCCTGAAATCATCACTGTCCTTCTCCCTAAGCATGACCATCAGCATCTTCTGCTGCAGTACCCTAATCTACTTCTACACAATGCATATTTAAAACCAATTCAATTCCTAACCTCTTCAGCAGGATAAAGGTATGGAGTTGCTTCAATAATATTGCTTTTTATTCATAGGATATTTTCAGTACCTAAAGTGCTCTTGCATTATTTCTCATATTTGATTTTTACATTAATCACAGAGCCCTAAGGAAACTGAGAGTCACAAAGGAAAGTAATCGATCCAGCATAAGCAAATGGCGGAGCCGGACCAGAACTCAGTTACTCTACCTTTTATCATACTAGATTGAAGACAAAGGTACTCGCTCCTTCTCCTTCTTAAAGAAATATATCTTATGTAGTCAAGAAAAGGCCTTAGTCTCTAATCAAAGACAGTGGAGAGTCAACTAGTACACCTTTAAAGAGTACATGTAGAAGGCACAGAAATCAGAAAATGGGCTGATTTTAAAGAGACTACTTGCTTAGTAGTTAAGAGAGTAATTTGCTTTGCCTGGAGAGGACAGTGTTAAAATCTCTGGGAATGAAGACCATACTCACAAATTACTATTAAATCCCCAATATTTAATACTGCGGGATACTTTACAAATAAACATTAAAAATCATCTTCAATATCTATAATGGCAAGAGAATCTATTGCATTTTTTTTCACCAGAAGAAAATTGAAATAAATTAAAGTCAACTAATTTAACAAGCACATGTGTTGTCATTTTTTTTTCAATAGTAGTAATGGTCACAACCACATAGAATTTACTATATGGTGGTCACTATTTTAAGCGCTTTACATATATTCACTTTTAATCCTCACTACAACCCTATGACTCCAATATACATCATTACTCCTACTACTCCTCCTTACATGGATCTTATTCCCGTTCTCTAGATGAAGAAACCGAGGCAGTGAAAGAATAAGTAACTTGGACACAGATAAAAGCCAGTAAAGGACAGAGCTGAAATTAAAAACCCAGTTTGTCTGGCTGCAGACGCTGAGCTCTTAACCACTGTGCTAGTACAATCCCTCTCAAATCATTCTATTTTTTACATGTACCAAATGTGAAAACTTCCAGGAGTATAACACATTTCTAAATCAAAGAAAAGGGAAATGACAAGTTATGAAATTGGAGAGCTGTTAAAAAATACCTCTAAGTAATAACACCTCTTCTTATTCTCAGTTTTTATATTCAGCTGGGAATTCAGGTGAAAAACCTAACAATGTATATATGAAGTTCAGAAACATTATTGTACGTGGGAATTAAATGCCTGAAATTTTACCAAAGTTGTAGAAGAAAGAGCATTTAATCAAAATCTCCCTACCAGAATATCAATTTTACCAGGTATATCACTGAAATATTTTTGTGCTCCAATGAATATATAGATGATTGATCGCTTAGCACAATGTCCCTGGCCCATTGCTACAAAGTAATGCTTTGCTGAAAAGCTTCTGCACTTGTATTATGTCAATAAAAAAGTCACTATAGTTCTCCAGGCAGAGATTCTCATGAAAGGAAATGATGGGAATATATCAGGAGTACAATGGACCTGAACACAGAATGTTAGGAGGAAACGTGATACATGTCACAAAGTTAACATTTACCTTATGATAAGTCATACAAATTTATTATAGCTGCAGTGAAATATCATAGCGGTGGGATCACCATGTTGGAAATCCAGTATTTCTGAATCTAAATGCACTCCAATTGTAGTGTGTACCATGTTTTCAGGCTGGGTCTGGATGTAATGCTGCTGATGTAATGCCAAACAAGTTCCAGGCTCAGGCCTTAAGTGTCTAGAAAATTCTGCTTTCTCCTACTGATCACTTGAGCCATCATGAAAATTCTGCTTTCTCCTCCTGATCACCTGAGCCATCATGAAAGTTCTGCTTTCCCCTCCTAATCACCTGAGCCGTCATGTAAAGCCTTCGTATAAGGAAAAGATTAGCCTCCCCCAACTGTGCTAGCCATTCCAGAATAGGTGCCAGACAAGTTCTGACTCCGGTAGACCTCCCAGCTTAATGCAAGCATATAAGTGAGTCTGGCCGACACACTTTGGAAAAGAGGAACTTCCCAGAGAGAACACAGAAGGTGCACAGAATTGTGAGAAAGAATAAATTGTTTTAAGCTACTAAAATTGGGAATGGACATTGTTACAAAACAAATAAATAACTGATCTAGTTTGGGTTGCAGGACATAGTTATCCTTTTGGACCCTGTAAGACGGGAAGTGGGAGGCACAGTATCTAATATCATAATGCATGGCAAACCTACTCGAAGAAAGGAAGCAATGATGTCCTACATGTCAGCTCCTGGGGTGGACAGCAAGGTGGACATGGCAAAAGTGGACCTGGAAGGCACGTGAAAACCTTCTGTGCTAATGAAAATGCTCTATATTTATGCTGTTCAGTACCAGGAGGTTCAATACTGAGTACCTAGTATGGGGTTCAATACCGAGTAACTAGTATGGGGTTCAATACCGAGTAACTAGTATGGGGTTCAATACCGAGTCACTAGTATGGGGTTCAATACCGAGTAACTAGTATGGCAACTAAGCTCTTGACAAGAGGCTAGACTTGACTGAGGAACTAGATTTTTGAATTCTGTTTAATTTTAATTGACTCAAAATTAGAAAGCTGTATGTGATTAGTGGCTACTGTATTAGACATCTCAGATCTAGATATTTTTGCAGGGAGAAAATATGAGGTACAGCTAAGTACACACAGTAGTGAGACTGGTTTTCTTGTGTATTTTGCCAATTATCTTTGAAAGTCGCTCCAAATAAGTTTGAGCTACATTTTAATTACAGAATTATACAGTTATAGAATTATAGAATATAGCTTTCTAATGCAACCAAGCCAATTTTCAATCCCAAACCAAGGTAATGGGATTTAGGAAGACATGAATAATCCAAATACATAGTAAATACAAAAATAAAAACAGAAAAGCAGCAACTAGTTAAACATTGTAAAAAATGAAATGAATGTAAACTTTAAAAATTAATCATAACATATACAATTTAGATAGTGTATGTCAATGGTTTCTAAACCTCAGATATACTGTAAAATCTCCTGGAAGTTTCTTTTTAAATTATACATTTCTAGATTAGAGTTTCTGGAGATGAGACTTAAGAGTGTGCATTTTTGTCAGGGATACTTTTTATATCTCTTTCTACTTTCTTATAAGTATTTTTAAATTGAATTATGTCATAGAAAATCAAACTTGATTTATATGTATTACAATCAAACTACTAAACCAATACTATTTTCAACTTTTCACTGTGAAACCCAAGCAAACAAACAAAGCCAAAAGCACAAAACAGAAGATGCCTCAAAGTTAAAATCCATTCAAGGATCCTTAGCTTGTGATGAGTTTCATAGACCAGTGAGAAGCAGGTTCTACATTCTAAACAAAAATATACAGGATCAACCATTTATTGAAATTGTGCCGTAGTCATAGAGTGAGAATGCTTTGGTCCAAATTCTTCCTATTCAGGCATATCTTTTGAGATATGACTTATCTTCATGACTTCCCCTTAGAAAAGGTCAAAGTATGATTCAAGAAGAGTCACAATTTTTGATGTTTTGCTTAATTTCTAACATGTATTTACTAATCCTTAAATATGCATAGTGAGAAAATAAAATTCTCAGACTGTAGTAGATCTAAATTCGTGGCCATTGGTTGTTAGAAGTTTCCACTGGTTTTCAGCAAGTTTTTCTCCTCCTCCTTTTTCTCCTCCTTGTCCTTGGATTTTTTCCCCAAATGTTGGTGCATATGAACACCATGTGTGTTTGTGTTATTTTACTGGCTGAAATTCTTGAGATGGAGTTCCAGCCTTGGTTAATTATTAATTGACTGGGTTCTGTTGGGTAGGTCACTCACTTTCCCAGAGTTTCCTCTAGGAAAGTGAGGAGGCTGTGCTAGAAATATTTAATGTCTTCATATAACCAATGACTTTGCAATATATTTCCATTAAAAATAGTGGCTCAATTATTCTCCCCATCTCCTGTTCCCCACCCTACATCAGTAGTCTTTATTTTCTTGATGACTTTTATTTTAATGCTGGCCACAACAGCAAACATATTGCCTCTTTTATAGAGCTGCATTCTCTGGATTAATGAGAAACCATTAGATGTTTTCCCATCTGGTCTTCGGATTCAGTAGCCAAATGACCAACTAGCAACAACATTTCCGGGATAATGTTCCCAAAGCTGAACCAATTTATCTGTGACTTTAAAATTAAATAAACGTAAACTTGGAATTTAGTAACTAATGACATAGCTTTTTAAATACAGATAGACTAAAGAAGTGGAATAGCCTGACATAGGGCAAGGTGACCTTGATCCTGTACACTTCACCACTGAATAAAATTACAGTCAGGTAAATTATAAAGTAAGCATTAAGAGAAAATATCTACAAGTGGTTTGGATTCTAATTCTAGGATTGGAAAAGAGAAAAAAAAAATGCGACTTTTTTCTACATTTAAAAAATAAAGCTTGAAATGTGAAGATAGAGTTTTATATCAAATTATTTATATGACAATTTTCATATACTAGAAAGTATTGTAAACTGATGAGAAAAATACACTAACTTGAAAACTGTACAACTATTTTATGTCAGAATATTTTTTACTGCAAAACGTTAAATTGTTTTAAAGTGGTATGCTTATTTATACATGGTGACAGAACATAAAGTTAATAATCAAAATACTGACTCACTTTCTTGAACAAAAATATTTTCTTTCCATATACGCATTAGTCATACCAAACTAGAAATAGAAATTTTGAAAACCCACATATTATCTTCATAAAGTATAATTGTTCACATCCAATAGCACGGCAAGAAAAAAATGACATTTGGGATTTATAATGGTGTCATGATTTACTGCCTTTTTTGCCATGCCTTTGCTGTGGTAAAGCTGGTCTGCTATTAAAACGAAGTTCAGAATGTCTGACTCTGCCATGGGGACCAAAATGTAAGCCTGATGATAAGGCCTCATATAGATTAGTACATGGAGTCAGCCACTGGCCATAGACGCTGCAGGGAACATCAGCAAAGACACCAAGAATGTAGGCTTAAAGAGAATAGGAACCAGGGAAGAATGCTACTGTAGGAAGGCTGCCTTTAGGTGAGTGGGACATTCTTTCAGTGGGACATTTCCTTCAAGGGGATACATACAGTGGAATACAGTGGGACATTCCTTCAAGGATGAAACTCAGGTAAAGCAGGAGCTATGGTATGGACGAAGGAAAGAGATTTTTCAATGAGCAAAGGCAGGTACTAAGATTCCAAGTACACTTAACAGTCACAGGCCATACAGATTCATGGGGCCACTGTGCTAAAAATACCTTCAGAATCATAAAATTCATAGCCTTATTTAGTTTTAGAGGGATCTTAATCCTAAAGCAGAAGGATTTCAGCAAGTACATATGAGAACCTAAATCAATTCAAATATTTTATATCCCTCAAAGATTAGAGGATTTCTAATTGGTGATATATGCCTATATGAAACTCTTTTTGTAAATTCCTATAGGATTTGCTACTTCCAACAAACATCTTTTGCATATTATATAATTATATTGTAATACATCACACTATTTGAATTACATCATTCACTCATTATTTTATTCACATAGGTCATATTTTTCCAGCTAGATTGAAAATTTCTTCACAGCAGCTAGCATGTTATAATTGTAGCCCACAATACCTACAGCTGTTCTAAGCATAATAATAAGTACTACATATTATTTTAATGCATTTAAAATACATATAGCCAGTTATGCTGCACATATATAAATATTATACTTAAAGAATGATCTATGTACAAATGACTTAATAGAAAAAAGAGAGCTCTTAAAGAATAAATCTAAATGTTATAAATTTCCAATATCATAATATATATAATAAGGTCAAGGACATAGGCTTCACAGTCAGACATACCCAGGTTTAAATCTGTATTTTGCTTAGTTACCAGCTTGTGAACATATCAAGATATCTAAACTCTCTGATCATTCATTAAATCTGAAGTTTTAGTTATGACAGAAAACCATGTGGCTGATACACAGACTAATCTAATGTAAACAGACTGAGTTTCTTGAAATAGGATCAAGTGATAAAAAAGAACAGGTGAGAACCAGGGACACAAAAACAAAAGCTTTCTGTCCATAATCATCTTACCCTTACCAATGGAACCTATATAGTAAAGGAGTTATTATCACATATCATAGTGTATCATTGTAGAAAAAATATACATTCTTCAATTTGTATTTTATTAAATTTAGCCACATTGATCTAACTCATTTCTTACTTTCTTTTTTTTTTTAATTTAGTACATATCAGAACACTGAAATGATTCATCTAGTACTAATTCAAAATGATTAAAAACTAATTCAAAATTTTTAAAACTGTAATTATTAAAACTTATGTGATGTCTAAAATGGATATTTTAAAAACATTTTTATAGAGAAAATGTATAAAGAATATATGCTTGACAGCTTTTGACAGTGGAACATAATGCAAATATCGGATAAAAATCCTGTAAGAGTTCTGAGGTAAATTAAGTCTTAATTTACCTAAACTAAAATATAAAAGACCACAGTATTCTCTAAGCAATATCTTAGGTGATGAGGATATGAAGAAATGTATAGCATCTGCTTTTTTAGAACTCAAACTAGTAAGAAAGGATAATAATGATATTGTTCCTACCCGACCCTTCCATGAATCTAAATCTACTGATTCTCCTTTGTCTGTACCTCAATCCACTCCCTACTGGCAGTTTCCATCAGCTTTTAAACCACCTTAAGATACCCCCTTTAACACACACAGAAGTGCCTCCAATCTATCTAAAACCTACTCATAGTCCACCCTCTCTATTTTATTGATTGTCAGTGATAGCCAACTGGTTGTCTGGTCATAAACTTAAGAAGTTTATCCTAAAAGTCTCCCAATCTCTGTGGGATTAGCAGACCATGCTTCCCAAATTGTAGTAAATCATTGTATTCTGTAAAATATTTCTGAAATCTGATCACTTTCTTCTTCCCCAGTGTGTATATATATACATTGCTTTAGCCCACCGTCATGGCATACATCCAATCTCCCTTCCTCCATTCTTGTTTTCCTCTTATCTACTCTCTAAAACTCAGTCAGAATATTTCCAAAGTTAAAACCTGCTCTTCTTGCTTCATTGGATCCACATTAGAAAAAAAGTAAACTTCTTAGCATGATTGATAATACCCATAATCTGACCGATAGTTATTCTCCAGCTGATCTACTGAACCTTCCTCTGTCATCCTAGACATTTCACCTATTCCTTGTATTACTCAAATGTGCCATGTCCTAATTTCTGGGTTTTGTAAGTGTTTTTACTTAGCCCCGAATGTGCCTTTCTTACTGCTAGCCCTTCTGCAGGTCTAATTCCTAGTTGCCATTCTGGGCTCAGCTTATTTTTTCACACTGTTTGAGAAAACTGCTCCAATGCTTATGTGTAAGTAAATTGGGCTTTTTAAAAATGAGCTTCATTAGCACTATAAACTTTTCTAGGTATAGGATTTATTAAATTAAATAACAATTGCCAATCTCATAGCATGCAACTGACTAATCAATGCTAGCACAACTTAAATGCATATATGGTTCATATGGGCCCAAGAAATTGTCTGACACCTAGTAGATACACAATAAAGATATGTTGAAGTAGGTAACAAATAAATGAATAGATGAGCTATGAGTACAGTGACATAGGAACACCAAGGAAAGAATTAACTGTGCTGGGGGGTGGGGGGGATTCATTTAGCGTCCTAAGAGAAAGGAAATGGACCACTCAAATGAGAGTAATTTGAAGAAGGTAAAAGTATTATTTATGAAGGTATGGGCTGCAGAATGTAGGGAAATCACACTGAGTTGCTTAGTAGCCTCCAAGGACCAAAGAAAAAGAAGGATAGAGTGGGTTTTGGAACACAGAGGAGAAAGTTGTGTATAGAATGACTACTTTCAGAGAAATTCTGACCTTATGACAAAAGATATGGCCAGGAAACTTTATGGGAAAGAGGTCGAGGGAATAAATACCCTTACCTCACTAAAAAGCATGGTTTATACTCCAAGTCAGTGCCTGAACAAATGTCCTTCCCACCTGGTATGGTGGACATCAGACCCCGTAGTAGTCTCTCTCTTTCAATAGGTAATGGTGCTAATTTGAAACAAACTACTTAAAAGTGCATCAGATTATTCCTGTCATTTAAAAAGGGATGACACACCCAAGAATTACATGGAATAAGGATAATAATACAATAGTCTATTTTTTATGCATCCATTCAACAAATATGACACATACTACATGCCTATATCTGTTCTGGGTAAGAGACTCCTAAATATAAAAATTTGCTCTTGCTTTGTATTATCACAAATGAGTAGAATAATCTATGGATACAAAGAAAAAAGAATATATATTGGAAAGTGTAAAATATGATGAGTAATATTAGTTAAAACATATAGCATTAAAAATATATAGTATAATATTTTTATATCACAATTCATGTATATAAATATATTTGGTAAGAGATTTTATAAAGGAAAAGTTATAATTATGTCATTACATAAGTTTGGTAACATTTTGTTTTATGTTTAATTAGAATAAATTATATGTGTTAATCCAAGTAATTCGGGAAACATGGACTATAAGTAAAATACTAGTGTAGAAATGCAAAAGAAAAAGGGAAAGTGTTTAAAGCAGAGGCTCTTGGTGTTAAAAGTGCCACCCCTTGGGGATGTTATGGAAAGTTGTCTGTTATATTGATGTGAGAGTTGTCACATGAATGGTGAACTTGCTGGGCTAGCACTTAAAGGGGAGAAGCCAGGAATTCCAAATGTCTACAAATACCCAAGTTACTTCCCTCACCATGAACTTCCCTGATTCTACATGACATTCACATGTCTTACCAAGTAGTCACCCATTTATAAATATCCAAATATAACAACTAACAACATTTTTATATAAAAACTACATTTATTTTATACAGTTGTTATTAACATTGAATTTTTCAGGAAGGCAAAAATCATGTATTTTTGCAGAAGACTGCCCTTTGCTTTGTTCCTAACTTTATCATGAGCCATTTCAGAAAATCACATTACTATACTGTAATGCTAACCTTGGTGGATAAGTCACCTATACAACAAACATCTACCTGCAAGCTGTTATATTTGTGTTAATTCTATGAATATATGTAAGTATCTGACTTTATATAATTATGTCTATGGCACAGTCATATAAATATGTAGCTATTAAATATATATTTATTTTTTTATAAATTATTTTCATTTTATGTCTCTTTACATTAGGTTATTTTTTTCAAAAAAAATTCATGCACAGTAAGTATTTACTTAACATCTTAGCATCATTCATAGGTTATTGAAAGACTTCAAAAAAAATGCCATATAACAAAACCAATTTTACCAAAAGCTAATTGATATAAACAAGAGTTAAGTTGCTATGGCAAAGAAAGATGGTGAACCAGAAGATCGTTCAGCTGAGCTCTCCTAGAATGAGACAGAAAAAGAGAGAACCCAGCCATATACGGTGCAGGGACCTTACCAAGAGTCAGCTCAGGGAGCACAGCAAGGAGGTGATGAGCTGGATACAGTGTATGATCCAGAGCAGCAGAAATCCGATGAATTAGGGAAGTGATTGTGACCAGCTGGGATCAGTTGGCCCTCCACAGAGGTCAGGTAAGAAGGAAGTCTTTCCAGAGTTTTCACTTCCTGGGGGAAGCTGTATGTTGAGTGGAATGCTTGGAAGAGTGAACGGACAAAAACATTATATAGCAACTAGATCTGAATACCAGTTGGAATGGATTTGCCCTAGGTTTGAGGGCCAGTTAAGGCAGCCATACTGATAAGGTCTTAGCAGCCAGGGGGCTGCCATTGTGGTTAGGTCATGAGAAGGTCTTAGCAGGACCCTAAAGCACAGCCATCTTAATTCCACCTGCTGGGATCAGAACTCTAATCTTGGGACAAGCTGAGGGACTCCCACCCACCTTGGGAACTGGAATTAGGGGGCACTGTGAGATCTGCCCCTGAAGAATTCTTGTGAGGTTTAAGATCTCAACCCAGCAGGATATGAATGCTGAAGAAACAATCAGATGACCCGACCATAGAGGTTGCTGTCTGTGCTTTCTCCTAAAAAAACCGCCTGCCACCTGCTATGCCAGCAACATACTGCAACATACTGTCATCAAGAGCTAGGACTTGTTTAAAAGAAAGGAGGCAATAAGAAGGAGGCAGTAAGAAGGAAAAAGGAGAACAAGAAAGTGAACAAGAAGAAATAACTCATAAGAAGGAACCAACAGAAAAATTCAGGCAACATGAAAAGCCAAAATAGAGGAACTCTTCCAAGGTACCATGAGGCTGCTACTACAGAAGACTCCACCTGTAATTAATTAAAGGACTTGAAAGAAAGGGAATTCAAAATATGGATGATAAAGACAATAAAAGGAATGGACAAGAAAATGAGAAGACAGAACCAAAAGTCGGACAAGAAATATGGAGAATATAGAAAGAATGTGGCAGAGCTTAAGGAAATTAAAGAGACAATCAAGGAATGTAAAGATGCAGTAGAAAGTATCAGAAATAGGTTAGATCATGGAGAAGAATGAACCTCAGAGCTAGAGGATGAAGTTTTCAAGTTAACCCAGGCAGTTAAAGAGGCTGAAAAGAAGAGAGAGAAAGCAGAACAGGTGCTTAGTGAACTACAAGACTCCATGAAGCATTCAAATATATGAATAATAGGGATTCTTGAAGGAAAATAAGATAGCCTAAAAGGAATTGAGGCCCTACTGGAGACTATCATAAATGACAAATTCCAAAGTTTTACTAAAGACCTCAACACACTCCTTTCAGATAGATATCATACCCCGGGTTATCCAACTCAAACAAAGTCTCTCCAAGACACATTGTAATGAACCTGTCCAAAGTCAAGATGAAAGAAAAAATTCTGCAAGCAGCCAGGAGTAAGTGCCAACTGACCTACAAAGGCAGAGCCATTAGGATGACACCAGACTTTTCAACTGAAAACTTCCAAGCTAAAAGAGCATGGTCATCCACCTTCAGTATTCTTTAAAAACAAACAAACAAACAATTTTAAGCCCAGAATTCTGTATGCTGTTAAATTAAGCTTCAGAATTGATGTAGAAATCAAACCTTTTGCAGATATACAAGCACTGAGGAAATTTGCCACAAGACCAGCTCTACAAGAAATACTTAGACCTATTCTTAACACTGACCACCACAATGGACCACTAGCAAAGTAAACACCCAGATGCTAATGGTCAAGACTTAGCTTCCATAATAGCACAAAGAATAAAACTACACAATGAACTTTCACAAAATAAGATGAATAGAACTCCACCACACTTATCAATTCTCTCAATAAGTGTCAAGGCACTGAATTCACTATTGAAGAGGCATAGGCTGGCTGAGTGGATTTAAAAAAGCACAAGCTATCCATATGCTATCTCCTGGAGACACACTTAGCCTTAAAGGACAAATCAGGGTTAAAGGATGGAAAACAGTATTTCAAACAAATGGAAATCAGAAGAAAGGAAGAGTTGAAATCTTATATTCAGATGCTAGCAGATTTAAAGCCACTAACGTTAAGAAAGACAAAGATGAACACTTTATACTGAACAAAGGAACAATACAACAAGAAGACATTTCAATTTTAAATATTTATCCACCCAACTTAAATGAGCCCAGATTTATGAAACAGACCTTGATGGGTCTGAGCAATATGATATTCCATGACACCACAATAGGCAGGGACTTTAGCACCACCTGAGAGAACTGGACAGACCCTCTAAACAGAAACTAAACAAAAATACAAAGTTATTAAATACAACCTTAGAACAAATGGGATTAATTGACATATACAGAATACACCATCCCAAAGCAAAGGAATATACATTTTTCTCGTCAGCCCATGGTATTTACTCTAAAATTGACCACATCCTAGGATACAAATCAAACATCAGAAAAATTAAAAGAATAGAAATTATACCTTCTATATTCTGAGACCACAAGGCAATAAAGGTGGAACTCAACTCCAACAAAAAGATTCATTCCCTACAAAGAAATGGAAATTAAAAAACTTTATGCCGAATGATAGTTGGGTTCAGGAAAAGATAAAAGAGGAAATAGTAATAGTTAAATTCCTCAAACATAACAACAATGAAGACACAAGTCACCAAAACCTATGGGATACAGCAAAAGCAGTCTTAAGAGGGAAATTTATCATATCAGATGCCTGTATTCGAAAAACAGAAAGAGAACACATCAACAAATTCAGGAACCATCTTATGGAATTGGAAAAAGAAGAACAATAATCCCAAACTCAGCAGAAGAAAAGAAATAACCAAAATTAAATCAGAGATAATAGAATAGAAAACAGAAGAATCATCTAGAAAATTAAGGAAACAAAAAGTTGGTTTTTCAAAAAAATAAATAAAATTGATAAACTTTTAGCAAGAGTAACTAGAAACATAAAAGTAAAATCTCTAATAACCTCAGTCAGAAATTATGACAGGAAATAACAACAGATGTCACAGAGATACAAGAGATCATCTCTGAGTACTATAAGAAACTCTATGCCCAGAAATTTGACAATGTGGAGGAGATGGATCAATACCTGGATTCACCCTCTCTTAGACTTAATCAAGAATAATTAGATCTTTGAACAGACTGAATTTAAGAACTAAGATCAAGGAAATAATAAAAAAATCTCCCAACAACAACAAAAAAAGTCTTGGTCTAGATGGCTTCATACCAGAATTCTATCAAACTTTCAAAGAAGAGCTTATACCCATACTACAGAAATTATTCCAAGAAATAGAGAAGGAAGGAATCTTCCCCAACACATTCATTTATCAAGCAAATATCACTCTGATATCAAAACCAGGAACAGACCCAACTAAAAAGGAGAATTTCAGATCAATTTCACTAAAGAATATAGATGCAGAAATTCTCAATAAATCCTAGCCAATAGATTATAGCTACAAATTTAAAAAACCAAGTAGGCTTCATCCCAGGGATGCAAGACTGGTTTAATATACACAAGTCCATAAACTTAGTTTACCCTATCAACAGAAACAAAAGCAAAGACCATATGATCCTCTCAATAGATGTAGAAAAAACATTAGAAAAAATTCAGCATCCTTTTCAATTAGAACTTAATTTTCAAATTAAGAATTTGGGGATAGGTGGCACATTTCTTAATCTGAAAAATGCCATCTATGACAAACCCACAGCTAATATTATACTGAATGGAGTAAAACTGAAAGGTTTTCCACTTAGATCTGATTGTTCTCTAATTGGTTTTTTTCTCACTAGAACTGGTTGTCTCCAAGACAAGGTTTTCATTTATCACCACTACTATTCAACATAGTGCTGGGAGGAATAGCCAATATAATCAGGCAAGAGAAGGAAATAAAGGGCATCCAAGTGGGGGCAGAAGAGGTGCTCTTGGCCAACAATATGATCTTATATTTAGAGAACCCCAGAGACACAACCACAAGACTCCTGGAAGTGATTGAAAAAATACAGCCATGTCTCAGGATAGAAAATCAATGTCCACAAATCAGTAGCCTTTGTATATGTCAATAATAACCAAGTGAGATCAAGAACATAATTCCCTTCACAGTAGCTTCATAAAAAAATGAAATACCTAGGAATATACACAACAAAATTGGTAAAGGACCTCTACAAAGAAAATTATAAAACCCTCAGAAAAGAAATAACAGAAGATATTAACAAATGGAAGAATACACTGTGCTCATGACTAGGAAGAATCAGCATTGTGAAAATATCTATACTACCCTAAGCAATCTACAGATTCAAGGCAATCCCCATTAAAATACCATCATCACACTTTCAAGATTTGGACAAAATAATTCTTTGTTGTGTATAGAATCAGAAAAAACCCATATAGCCAAGGCAATTCTTAGTAATAAAAACAAAGATAGGGTATCATCCTATCAGACTTTCCACAATACTACAAGGCCATAGTGATCAAAACAGCATGGTATTGGCACAAAAATAGAGACATTGACATTTGGAACTGAATAGAAAACGAGGAGGCAAAACTAACCTCTTATAGACACCAGACCTTTGATAAACCAAACAAGAACATACACTGGGGAAAGAATCCCTATTCAATAAATGGTGCTGGGAGAATTGGATAACCACATATAAAAGACTGAAACTTGACCCATATCTCTCACCACCTACAAAAATTGATTCAAGATGGACAAAAGATTTAAATCTAAGGCATGAAACAATAAAAATCCTCAAAGAAAGTATGGGGAAAACACTTGAAGATATTGGCCTGGGGAAAGGTTTCCATGGCAATTGCAACAACAACAAAAATAAACAAATGGGACTTAATTAAACTGAAAACCTTTTCTACAGTGAATGAAACAACCACCAAAGCAATGAGACAACCTTCAGAATGGGAAAAAATATTTGCATATTATAAATCAGACAAAAACTTGATAACCAGGATATACAGTGACCTCAAATTAATCAACAACAAAAAAGGACCCAACAATCCCATATATCACCGGGCAAGAGACATGAATAGAATCTTCTCTAAAGAAGACAGACAAATGACTAACAAACATATGAAAAAATGCTCATCACCTATAATCATCAGAGAAATGCAAATCAAAACTACCCTGAGATATCATCTCACCCCAGTCAGAATGGCCCACATCACAAAGTCTTAAACCTACAGATGCTGGCATGGATGTGGAGAGAAGGGAATATTTTACACTGCTGGTGGGACTGCAAACTAATACAACCTTTTTGGAAGGAAGTATGGAGGATCCTCAAAGAACTCAAATTAGAACTTCCATTTGATCCTGCAATCCCATTACTAGTCATCTACCCAGAAGAAAAAAAAAGTCCTTTTATAAGGACATTTGCACTAGACTGTTTATTGCAGTTCAATTTACAATCACTAAAATGTGGAAACAGCCTAAATGCCAACCAACCCAAGAATAGATTGAGAAGTTATGGTATATGTATACCATGAAATACTATTCAGTCACTAAAAAAGATGGAGATTTTACATCATTTGTATTAACTCAGATGGAGGTAGAACACATTCTTTTTAGTAAATCATCACAAGAACAGAGAAGCAAGAAACCAATGTACTCAACAGTAATATGAACACAATAGATGAGTGAATACAAGGTGGGATAGGAGAATAATGTAACGGGGAGAGGGGAGGAGGGAGGGAGATGGGGGTCACAGTGTATGGCATAGCTCTTGGGGCTGGGACACAATTATAAGAAGGACTTTAACTAATGCAATCAGTGTAACCTAATTCTTTGTACCCTCAATGAATCCCAAATAATAAAATAATAAAAAATAAAAAAGTTCCTATGACATACTTCTGGTCTTATAACAACATCAAACTTCTAAATAAATACCCAGGACCCAAAACATTTCTAATAACCCACATCAAAATAACCATGAACTAGACATATACTTAAACAGTAATAAAAACAAGTAAGATAATGATCTACCCAATTTTTGGTGAGTCAGTGAGTGGTGGTGGTGGTCGTAGTGGTGATAGTTTAAATCAAGGAATAAATGTTTGCAAAATGAAAATTGTAAGGAACACTTGGCAGTTCAGTAACAAACAATCACAAATAGAATGGGCTCACTCACTGTCATTTATTTCTATGACTACTGTATAGTTTACAAACTTTTATTTTACAATCATCTGTATTCATTTATTTTCAACCTACTTATTCCAGTTCAGGGCTATGGGTGGCTGGAGGCTATCTTGGCAGTTTAGGTAAACAAGGCCAGTGCCCACCCCAGACAAGATAGCACCCCATCTTAGGCTACACTCACACATGTACCCCACTCACTCAGACGGGGACCATTACACAGGGATGTAGGAGGAAATAAGAGTAGCTGGAGAAACCTGGGGGCAGGGGAAGGACATGCAAACTCCACCCACAGAGTAGCCACAGAGAAGAATTTTTTTTTTCTCCTTAACATTATAAAACAATATTGAATGAAAGGAAGTTATTCCGGGACCTGCTGTATATATATTAAGTTATTCTGGTGATAAATTTCATTTCATGCCAATGAAGAGGACAATACAAAATATTTGTTTTAATGGCATGGAGTTGGGAATAACTGATTTAGATTCATGGAGGCACAGGAGTGATATGAGCCAATGTTACTATGTGAGGTCAATTAGCATAGCAGAAGGCCTGCATCCCTAACACCAAATAGTAGGGATGCTGCTCCCAGTGTTGCTAGTTATGGAGTTCTAGATTTATGCTAATAACATCATAGTAGGAAAACGTGTGTAAACAAAGAACACTTAGGGGCAGGAGTACAGAGGGTCAGGCTTATTTTCCCATATAGTGCATGGTCTAAGGAGGAGTTGGGGAGGAATTTTTGCAGTAGACGATGGATAAAATCACAAGGCAAAGGACTTAGTTATAAATTATAGAAAATTCATTGAGCTCAAAATGTTCTGGTTTCCCCTACTGACATAATTATTATTAGGTTTTCATTAACGCACATTGTCTCATCATTTTAAGATGTAATCACTAATAGATGGAAAGAACTGAAGTTGATTTGGATTATGAGAAATTTATAATAGTTTTAACTTAATTGCTTTGTTCTTCCTGATACTTAAGTGGGTTGGTCTTACCCAAAAGTTATAAGAGTAAGCCTAATAAAATGCAAGTCAAAGACAGAGCTTACAAAATTCAAAAGAGGTAGCTATCAAAGAATAAGGTGGTCATCCTGGATTCTACCTTATCCACTAAAATTTTATTCCTTGGAATTCCTGCCAACTTTTTCATGTCAATCTATAAAGAAAAAAGCATAATTTGAAGAGCTTGCTGATTAACAAGGAACATGAAAAGACACTTTTGGCAACATATGTCTGTTACCAAGGATGGTAAAGTTGCAAATCATGATGCACTCTATTTACTATTCATAAATTATATGTAAAACTTCTTAAAGTGATCACCCTGTGGTTACCTATTGCTTAACAAATTATACCAATACTTAAATCACAACTGGGAATCAGGAATTTTGGAAGCACATGGATAGGTGGTTCATCTCTGATTCATGTTGTTGGGGAAACTGAGACAGGAAAATCCACTTCCAAACGGATTCACATTCTCATTCACTAATCTGGTGTGTCAGTGTTCCATAGTCTCTCTTGCTCTCTCTGTCTCAGGGAAGACAGATTTCCCTACATTGCAGCTGGCTTATCCAGAGTAAATATTCTGAGAACAAGTGTTCTAAGAGACAAGAAGAGTAACAAGTGCCAAAGAACTTGGAACGTAGGCTGGCCTTAAATATTCTTCGTTTGTATACGTTTTCTTATTATGATGTTATTAGTATAATTCTAGAACTGGAAGTCCAGAGTGAAAATTGGCACAGCATCATTTTTACTCTATGCAACGGGACAAAGTCTTCATACCCACCCACATTCAAGAGAAGGGGACATACACCTCACCTTGCTTTCATGTCAAAGAATTTGTGGTTATAAGAAATCTACCATATCTTTTTTGCTCCAATAATGAAAATGACTCCATTTCCTCCCGGTAATTTTCATTACTCAGGTAACCATAAACACCAGCTTCATGCAAAGGTAAGAGCTACATTTAACACAGTCCGTTTCTTCAAATAATTATGATTTTCACTCCAAAATTGAAAAAGGCCATTACTAATATGTAAAGAAGTAGCTTTCCAGGTAATATTTGAAATTAGGTAAAGAGGAAAGGAGAATGATGGAAATGATAAATAGACATAATAGAAAAGCACCGACTTTCATTCTGTCTCCAACAACAGTATCAATCTCCTATGCGCAATAACTGGAAAACATTTCCAGCTTTGAGCAAATATCAATAATGAATGTTTCAGACATATTGTATTCAGTTCTAAGAATAAAGCATTTTCAGAGATAAACAAGGTAGAAATGAATATGCCTCATGGGAGAGAAACCAGAGATAATCATATTTAATATTAGTATTCATGATACATTGTCTAATCTCACAAATTATACATATGAAAAGAGGTGATCATAAGCACATTGAAGACTGCATTCTGACCTGAAACTCCTGAGTGATTCTGTTTGATAAACACTAATGAAACAAATATTTATTGAGTGTCTGATATGTGCCAGGGTATTATGCGGCATTGTTTTGGAGATAAAAAGATAAATAAGACATAATCTCTGCAAACAAGAAGCTTACAGTGTTGGGAAGAGAGATGAGTAAACAGAAAATTCCAAATAGCATAACCCGTCCCATCACAGAGGCAAACACAAGAACATAAAGTAAACACTTAGTCCAGAACGAGGGTTGACAGAACTGGGAAGACTCTCCAGAAGATAATCATAACATGAGGACTGAAGTTCCATTAAAGAATATTTTTACGTTGTTTAAAGATAGAGGGGAGCTTTGGGTAACAGAGAGGTAACAAGCATTCCATAGGGACAAAGATCGTGACTAGATGGAGGAATCATGGTGGGTTTAGGGTATAGCAGTATAGAGTCACAGGAGAATCCGGGTTGGGGAGACACAGTGAGAGATAGGCCTGGGGAAATCACTGTGATCACAGAACTTAGTGCCTTGTATTAGGTGCCAATGAATATGGATTTCATATTGAAAGCCAGGAGGAGGCACTGGTGGCTAACAAAATGTGCATGATAATTTCTGATGACTACTTACACGGGCATATATATACACGTATCAAAACACATTTGCAAATAGCCAATGTCTTTCAAAACGTCAGACACCAAATCTTAAAAATAAAAGCATGCGAAGCTATTAAATTTAATGTCACAAATCTAAAGCATTTTTATTTATAAGCCAAACGTGTTTTTTCAATTGCTTGCATTTATTAGATTACATATTGATTTAGTTTACAGTTTTAGTGTTACAATTATTTTATGGAGTGACAAGTGGAAACTATTATTTTAAAAGTGACTAAAAACTAGAAACTACATAACTACTATAATACATTCAAATCGGTAATCGCTTTCCTTTTTACTAAATTAGAGGAAAATCTACATGCACTATCAATTTCTATTAATCCATCTATAGTACATGGCAAATAATGATTTATAAAATAAGATAAACTCAGAAAAATTCTAAATTTAAATTATCAGTGTGAAATTTAAATATACTGCACATCCTTCTTATCTAATGGTTTTTAGGCTTTAATAATATAGAATGGTCTCTTAAAAATAAAACGTATGCGGGATTATATGCTTGCATTCTGATGCTTTCAGAATATATGAGGCCTTGAATACGTATTGCTTATTAAAGGCTCTTCCATGAAAAACAACCATGGAAGTTTATTATCAATTAATAAGAAAGGTTACACCATATTTTCATTCTTCTGGTTCTCCTAAATGTGTACTCCCTTCTGCAAGCCATCTTTCCCATGCAGGTTCCCCTGCACTGCTTAGGTTTCTATCACTAATAATTCAACAGAAAACAGGTGTATTATTGATAAAGTGGGGACGAAATGTTCCTCAGGACCCACATCCTCTAATTGTTGGTCAGTGAAGAAATTTTCTAGGCATCTGCCTTTCAGTCCACAGAGCATTCGGTGAATTACTGAAGGAATTGAGAATGGTGAATGATTTTGCCATCTCGTATATAATGAGAAAGATATAAAAGTTTAGAAAAGACTTTCACTCTCCTTAGACGGTATTAATATATGGGTAAAAACAAACAATAATTTCTGGCAGGTATAGTTAGAGAAATGCTAACGATTATCTTTACAGCGACGAAAATATGCAAAATTATGTAAAAATCAAACTACATAGAGGAAATATTTATAAATAATTATTTAGGATTCTACTTTGCAGCACAAATTTACCAAAATCCATAATAAATTTGTGAACAAGTTGATTCCTTAATGTACAAAACAAAAAGTCCTATAACCTATTTTATAAATCCTTTAAAACAGAAAACCATCATTGTCTCCATGATCACAGTAATAGTTAACTAAATAGTATATCTGGGTATTCATTTCCTGCTACTATCATCTAGTTGGCCAATTACAAATTCTACATATGGTATAGTATTTATCCACTGTTGCTATATAGAAGGGTGATGAATTAATCATTAACCATTGGGAAATGACCAAAAAAAAAAAAAACTAGAAAAGTCACTTCAGAATAAATTAAAGCAAACAGGCCACAGATACTGCTTCATCTTCTTATGAATCTAAATAAAAATGCTTTCATTAACTGCTAACAAGATGCTTACGTAATGGTTCCCCACTCTAATTTCTCACAATCCGTATTAATTTTATGAATGCCTTGCTCATCTTTTCAAACATACATTGTCCTTTAATTCATGGTGACTCTGGTAACATTGAGCTTCCTCTCATAACCCAGGTTGCCGCCAACAGCTGAAGTAAGGGCTTGCGGTTAAGTGTTCTTCCACTGCAAGCCAAGAGAACATTCGAATTGACTCTCAAAACTAAGTATGCATTATTAAAGAACACACAAATTTTCTTAGATAGCACATATTCCACAAGGGTCAGATTAAAATATGGTCAGGGTTATAAATTTAGGAGATTTACTTCAGTGAATGTTTCAAAAAGCCTACTGCAGATAGAAATTATTCATATGGGAATAATCAACTAACCGAAAGGTAGAAACAGAAATAAGTCAGTGTGGAAAAAGCAAGTAACACTCTATTAAGTTCTTTCTCTAATTAAGCAGTGTTTGGTGCTTTTAACATGGCTGACCTAAGTATGCCATTTGCTTTTTATTCGCAAAAGAAAGCAAGATGATGGGAGGCATAATAAAAGAAGATAAACAACAAATCCAATCCCTTTCCTCTCTAGTTTCTTTGAAAATCTTTTCTAGTACATATGATCAGTTTTTCTACACAAATGAATTATGTATTTTCCTGTTTATACATTGCATTGGGAGTGGCTTATTTACCTGGCTTTCCACATTCCATTAAGTATCAAATTGTCATCCAGATTTTATACCTCCATAATCATTAAGAATAAATATCTAACAAATGCACTACACTCAACCAGTAACTTAAGAAAAGTCTTCTGACCAATAACATTTTATTTATATATGAATCATAATAAACAAAGAAAAGACAAAGTTTCCAAGACATAAACAAATAGCACATAGACAAAATTACTAAGATGTTTGGAACACCATGTCCAATTGTATCAGCTCTGCATACACTGAGTTTTCAAAGTCTTTGAACATATTGGGACGAAGGTCATTGAACTGATTTATTCTGCGAGTGCACAGCTTAAGTACTATAATAATGAAATCACATTCAGTTGGAAGAAAATTGTCCAGTGTTAAGTTGCCAGTGGCCATGTTAATAAGGCTTTCTGCCTAACTGGATGACAGAAGCATCCAGATTAAATACTACTAATTTATTTAGTAATTCTAAAACTCACAAGTGAAGGAAGAGGAGATACTTTCTAAAGAAACGTAGATAATTCAGGTCTATTGTTGTTCTTCATCACAATGGAGCTTTTAGTTCTATTCTCTAATTTACTGTCACTTTATCACTTTTATCTTCCACTTTAAGTCTGTTTCTTTTATTGGACTATCTATTCAGCTGATAATTCATTTAGACTTTTGAAGTTCCATGCCATAAAAACTCCATTTAACTGCTTCCTAAATGGTGGTTAATCTGCACAAATTTTAAATTTGACCTTAATTCAATAGTTTATTCCTGAAGTTATGAGGGCATTGGGAAAACAGATCATGTCCTTAAAAGTATACTTATTTTAAAGGTTTTTTTTTTATTCACAAAATGAATTTTGCACAGAGATTTGTTTGCAAAGGGCCTTGTTTTATAAGAAGATGCAGAATCGCTTTCCCATTTGAATTTCATCTACACAATTCAGAATCTCACTCAAGCATCAGATGAGGCGTCAAAGTGCTTTGTTAACAAACTTATTTTCCCAGATGTTGGTAGAACAGGGACAGAAGGCTCTGATGCTCTAACATACCTAACAATTCAATTACAGTTATCTTATGGTGCCATCACATATTTTTCTTCAACAATCAAACAACCTCAGCTGGAAACCTCTAGCAATAACATAAATAAAGGACCATCTGGCTAGAATAATTAAGGAAGGCTGGAAATAAAACATTAATTAGTGCAGTATTTCAAACGACCTTCAGAGGCCTTATTATGAAATTATATCCAAAACAGGTAATCGTTTATTTCATGTTGCTGTTAAACTTAACTAGGCATGAATAAATACAAATATCAAATTTGACTCTTTCGGTGAGGACTATTGACTGAAAATGATAAAAACATATCTTGCATGATAATTAAATTAAAGCCACAAATAAGGGAATCAGAATGTCACCACAAACTTTTAGAACTTACAGAACTCAAATATCACAAAATTTTAACGTGGAAAGAAGCTCTGGAGATCATCACATCTCATCTAACCCCCTCAACTTATGGATGAGGAAATACAGAGAAAGTAAATGATTTTCCCAAGGTCTCATACCTGGAGAGTGCTGTGAGACTAAAGGCGAAAACACACCTGATTCTCATTCCAGAAATATTTAGCATTGATAATACAAATTTATACACAAAAGTTCTACCACAAAAAGGCACACAAATGTCACCCCACAAAGTGTAGGCGTTGTTATTTTTCTACTTCACCGAGTTAAAATTTCACAAACCCTGCAAATATATTCGCCAGGCCACACGATGAAATAACACCAAAAATGATACACTACCTCAAATAGGTTTTGTGCCAGAGGTAACTAGCTCTCTACCAATAGTTCTCTTTCCTTAGGGCGGAGGTAATGTTAGAAATTATCTACCAAGAAAAGGACTACATACCTCAGCCCTTTTGCAACCAGGTGTGACCATATGATTATTCTTTCTTGTTGCTGAATGAAGCAGATCTAGAAATTTATTTCTTCATGGCCATACTTTTAAGAAGCAGATGTCTCCTCCACTGTCTTTACAATTTTGCTAGTTGGTTGTGTGTGTGTGTTTTAAAGACAGATTTTCACTTTGCCACCCTCAGTGGAGTGTGATGGTGTCATAGCTCACAGCAACCTCAAACTCTTAGGCTTAAGCCATTCTCTTGCCTCAGCCTCCCAAGTAGCTGGCACTACAGGTGCTCACCACAATGCCCAGCTATTTTTAGAGGTGGGTCTTGCTCTTGCTCAGGCTGGTCTTGAACTCCTGAGCTCAGGCAATACACCCATCTCAGCCTCCCAGAGTGCTAGGATTACAGGCCGAGCCACTGTGCCCAGCCTTATTCTGCTAGTTCTTAAGGCCTATAAGATGGAAGGAAAAGGGGTCTTTGACCCATTATATGGAAGAAGATATTTTACTGGCAGGGACATCCACATTAAATAGGTCCATAATAAAGAAAGAAATTCCTTCGGTTATTAAAATCAGTGGCACTGTATTATCTAATAAAAAATCCAAAGCACACCTGATTGACACTAATTTTTACACTATAGCAGCCATTGTCATAAAAGATATAGTTTTAAATGAATATTAGAATAAAGTTATTCCTCATTTTTTAAAAAAAATCAGTTTAACTTTAAGGGTCTTTCAGTGAAGATCAACTCCTTTACACAGATCATCAATAACTTTTGGTATTCCCTTGGCTTAAGTGCAAATATAATGCAAGTTTTACAAATAAAGACAAACATACAAAGGAGGATGCAATCATGCAGGCAAAAGGATATGGGATCCAAAGGCAGAGATCTGCTTTCAATTTAGCCTTGGGATGCCAGGTACCTAAACATTCTGAGTTCACCTTCAGCACCTTCATTCTTCAGCTCTCTACTTCAAACACCCTGGAAGAGGCGGCAGGGAATGAATGGGACTTCAAGAACAGTTCAACAACTAATCCAGGCTAACCCCACTCCAAATCACTGCCACGGACAGAAGAACAAAACATCTAGGTAAACATTCAGAGTATGTTTCTAGTGGCTGTTGTCAAGTCTCTCAGTGGGTGTACCCGGGATCTGCATGGAATGACAGATCTTTTCATCTCCAAGTTTATGTCAAGCACTCAGTTTGCTAAAGGATAACATTCTTAGCAAATTCTGTGGTGCTTACATACACATTAAAACAGGAGAAATCTCTGGAAGGATACATATACATAGGAAACTAATAATAGTGGAAACCTATTGGGAATGGGGTAGGAACTATATAGATGCAAAACGAGAGAGAAAGGAAAATTGTCATTGCATTAATTGTTTGAAAGCCCTTTTCAAGAAGGACAGTGAATTTAAATTGAGAAGATAGCACTTTTAAGTGAGTGAGTTATAGGGTTAAACAGAGAACTAGCCCATGTAGCTTCTCATTATATTGTAGAATCTCATATAGACAAATGAACTGGACAAGCTTGAGAAACACACAGTAAACAATGAAAATCTTGTTAAATGTGCTCCAGAACCTCTTAGCAGAATAAACTATTTCAGCTTGTCCATTAGGCTTGAGTGATAAAGCCAAATCTTGATAGCTCAGATACATCCCTGACCATATATTCTTTCAGTTTAACTGAGAGAAACACCATCAGAAGTGCCGATATAAGACTCTCTCACAAGTGATTAATTCAGAGCTGCGGCTGTTTCATCAGAGATTTTAGATGAAATGCCCGGCACATTTTAACAATGAGCTTACTGGAAGTGAGGAAATCTCCTTTTAAAAAAAATCACATACAAAATAGTACAAGAATAATAATTAAAGCAAAAAACATGCCAGATACATTGATTATACATCTTACACATAGTTTTCTAACTACCCAAACCTCTACAAGGTACAGATGCAGAAAGGTATTGAGGTATAATAGTAGTCAACATTTATTTCCCATTTACTTTGGGTCAGATTTTGCATCTATTCATTCCTTTAATTCTCACGGCACTATAAAATAGATGCGGTCTAATTTCCATTTAACAACTATCACATCTTAAAAGTAGTGAATGGCTAAATAAGGATTTGAATCCATGTCGGTCTGATTCACAAGGCTGTGGATGACTAGAGTATACAGGCTTTGGAATAAGGCCTGAACATGAGACATTTTAGCTATGTGACCAGAGCAAGTTACTTTAATTCTCTGAGACTCATCTGTGAAAACAAGTTTAAAACACCTACACACAATATTGTGAGAATGCAATGAGAGTGTAGCAGGGTTTGATATACCTCTTTATATTCGTTAAGGTACAAGGGCTGCTACAACAGAGGACTCTAAGAATAGATTGATTAAAGAGCAAGGAATACTGTAACACTAATCTCAAGGCGATTGGTTCAGACTGCTGGAGCAGCTCTCCAACTTGTGACCATTCAGGACCCCAGACTCCTTCCAAGCTATTGATCTTGTACTTCTTGAGAAACAAGTCTCAAACTTTTTGTGGCCTCAGAACCATGTTTTACTCTTAAAATGTATAAAGGATTCCAAGGAGCTTTTTTTAAAATGTGAGTTGTTGTCATAACTGATATAGTAATTCCAGTGTATACATATACCTAGACATCGCATTGTACCCTGTAAGTATATATAATTATTAGTCGACAAAAGATAAAATTTTAAACAAAAAATAAATAAAAACTGAGCATCTGAAAATATTTATTAATTCATTTAGAATAACAACAATAATGTATTTTTATAAAAAACAGTATTTAACAAAATGAAAAATATCTAGGAAGACTGGCATTGTTTTGTTTGTAAAAGTTTTCTGTCCAGCTTACTAAAGGATGACTGAAGTCTCATATCTGCTTCTACTTGAAATGCATTATGACATGTTGTCTTGGTTGAATTATGTATTGGTTTTTTTTGTTTGTTTTTTGCAGTTTTTGGCCGGGGCAGGCTGGGTTTGAACCCGCGACCTCTGGCACATGGGGCTGGTGCCCTACTCCTTTGAGCCACAGGTGCCGCCCTGTATGTATGTTTTTTATCTAGTTGTTGGTTCATCTTCCATAACAACACAAAATAACAATGTTGGTTGTAAGCATCTGCATTTTGTTTCTATCTTCGAAAGCACACCTTTAGCATTTTATTCCTCTTTTTCTTTTCTTTCCTTCCTTTGGATTACGGCAGTATGTTTTAAGAATCTATCTTGGTGTATTTATAGTGTTTTGAATGTTATCTCTTGGTATGGTTTTCACAGGGATCAGTGGCTGCTCCGGGTACTACTACATACACATGCGACTTAAAATAGACAACTGCTAGTAACATTTTACCACTTAGAGTGAAACATGAAACTTCATTTCCAACTTTTACCTTTACCTTCCCCACTTTTAATACAATATCATTGTATTAAGTATCAGCTGGCATTATAATTTTTGTTATAATCATCAAAGATTGGTTAATCTTATGAAGAAAAGGATAACCTATTGATACAGGACAGGTGGCCCCAGGCAGCTCAGCCCAGCTGAGCTGAAGGACCTGCTCCTTCAGCTCCAGGGGTGTTGGTGCAGTGGCAGCCTGCAGTGGAACCAGCGGGTTGGAGGGTAGGCAAGGTGGGAGCCCCCCCACCCCAACTGCTGGGGAGACACATCTTATGGTACCACTCTACTCTACTTTAAGTGGTCCAAAGAAATGTCATTATTCGGCACATTATTTTACTCCATTCCTTTTTATTGACAAGTAATATTCCAAGTTTTCAATTCTCTTGGGTGAATACTTGGTTAAATTGCTATAGCTTATTTTTTCATTATGTTAATCACAGATTCTGAAAAAGAGAAATTCTTAATCTTAATGCAGTCCAATTTATTATCTTTTCTTTTATGTTTAGCAATTTGCATAGACTGTTTAGAAAACTTTGCCTTCTCTAAGAGCATGAAAAGATGTTTTAATAAATAATAAATATTTTGTTTTCACATTTAGATTTATGTATCTTTAAAAATAATATGTTGTTTTCACTTTCACATTTATAATTCTTTAGAAGTGATCAAATGCACCTAGTTTTTAACTCTTGAGCGTGTATAATTTTATACATAGTATAGTAAAATTACTTTAAACTACTTTAGACTAAGCATTTTTCTAAATTATATTAGAATAGCAAAGAATGATGGTGATTGTCCTAAATACAATTTTACTAAAATTCTTTGGATTAGGTAGTATGCAACTCCATTAGGTTTAATGGACTTCTAAATTATGTGAATTTTTGACATTTTATTTGCTTACTGTTTGATAGTCAATTAAATTCATTGTTCCAGTATTACTTTTATCAGCCATAAAGTACATTACCATTTACCAGGATCTAAAACTATCAATATCCAAACATATATATCACTATTCTTTGAACGATCCTATAAATTGATTAGTGTTTAAAATGGCTGATTGAATTCAATTGTCTTTATAGACACTAATGAATTGCTACTGTGTAGTATGAAATGGAAAATGTTTCATTATAGCTATTTAGAAAATAGTAGGAGAATTTGATAAAGATATAAAAATATATAATCAAAGCATGATATCTTGTATATATCAAAAGTTTAACTTAGATGTTTTACTGGATAAAATTAGTTTGGGTAACTTTATTAGTAGATGTTAATTGTAATTTTCACATTTTGATATTACTATTATTTTACTCTCAATACATTACATATAACACTTGCTGTATTTTCCTAACAGAAAATAGGATGCCAAAACTGTCAGATTCAAGAACACTCTTTTCCCTATTTGAGGATAATAAAAAGTAATTTAACAAAGCTAAATTTAATTTTATAACAGAATATTTTACCTATAACTACAATCAAATATGGTCCTCTTTACACATCTACCAAGGAAAATATGAAATGACTTACTTTCTAAGAAATCATCGGTGTTAAAGTACTCTAGGTGCCATAGTACACTACCCTGGGTGACAGAGTGGGACTTGGTCTCAAAAAAAGAAAAAAAAAAGAATCTACGTATGATTATTTCTAAAAATAATCTATGGTAAAGGAACTGTCAAATATTAAAAGTATTAATGAAGAGAAAATAGTTTTATATAGGCTAGCTCTTGATTTTAGTATTTGCAACTTTTAAAATGCATATGTCACATACCAAATAGGATGGCTTGGGAATCTATGCTATTATAATAGACTACTATCATAGACTATTATGAACTATTACATTATACATTTTATCTATCCTACAAATAATTAACAACAAATGGAAGTAACTACTATTACTGAATAAGCCTATTTTTGAATCAGAACCTATAGCCATATAGTCAGCTATCAATACATTTCAACTCATGACTTATTGAAATGACTGTAAATTCCTATAAAGAAAAATGAGCTTATTTCCTTAGAGTGTAAATATATACATGTAGACCAAATTCAATCACACAGTAAGAACCTTTCCAAAGTGATTCCCAAAACAATCAAATCTACAAACCTACAATGATAAAAATACTTATCTTAGTACAGACAGAACTGAGACCAAACACATTCTTATATCACGATAGAAACGTCTTCCTCATTAGAGATATGTACATTTTTTGGTAATAAATAATGGAGAAGAAAGCTGTCTTGTAAAATTTTAGCTTTAGAATTTTTATTGATAATATTTAGGTTTATATTATTCATGTATTGTCAATTATCAAAAAATGTGTGTGATACTCTACTTACTAGGATTTTATTGTATGACAAATAACTAATAAATAACGGAGAATATTCTCTTTATATTATTATGTTTGTGAGAACTCTAAATGAATATAAAGAACACCATATGTGTTTGAGTGAAATACTATGCACATACTATACCAAGTACATTGTTTAGAAAATCGAAACCATGTTTAAAGTAAGAACCATACCCTTTTCAATCCCTATAGGAGTTCCTATTTACAATCAGTGATTATTTATGGAAGATCATAAAAAAAAAAGCATAAGGTTTTTTTTCTTTCTTTCTTTATTCTAGTCATGAAAATGTAGTACTTCTTTCATTGTAACATTTATGGAATCTACTCAATCCTATTCAATTCCTCCTCATAAGTCAGGTAACATTATTTCTATCTTCCTATCCAGATCACTGGATTACTTGCTTACATGGCCCTTGCCCCAGCTAACTCCTAGACTAAATCACTTGTTTCTGTGGACCGATGTAACTACAGCATAAATTGTTATCCAGATTTAATTCTTCCCTTATTCCTTTTAGCAATAGAACACCCTGAATTTTATACAGGTACAAGATGCATAGCTAAAATCCGCATTTCCCAGAATCTTTTCTGGCTAGTATTTAATTTTGGTCAATAGAGTATTAACAGAGTGATGAATGAGATTACTGATAAATGCTCTTTAAACATGAATTTCAAAAGTTCCAGTTTGTCATTTTCCCCATCTAAAGGTTGTAATACAGACTAGACTTGACGTTTTGCCATGTCATCACTACTTATACCTCCATCCTACACACCAACTGAGAGAGGTCTCTGGGCATTCTCCTCCTTTAACAATGTGATCTGGAACGTATCGTAGATTGGATAACAGCTCTATATATGACAGATTTCACATGCTATTATGGACAGTGATTAACTAGAATACACCTCATCTCTAAATTCTAACTTTGATGATTTGAAAACTACTTGGGTATGTTGCTACTTAGGTATGATATCAACACATCTAGCCCCAGTAGTTATGTGTTTATTTAATTGTGTTGAGTTTTGGCTTTTCTGAGTGTCTCTCCTTAAATTACCTTACATTCCCAATAAGGTTTATGGGAAACCTAAAAGGTATAGTACATGTGATAGTATACATTGTCTTTTTATATTTATATTCTATTACCTAAATTATGTCATAAAATCTTTGTTAGCATGGCTAATGCCTTACAGATCTTTGTAATTACCATTCAAGCAACTTTATATTTATTTGTTTATTTTATAAAAATTATATATATTTAAGTTATACAACATGACATACATGTATAGTGAACTATAGTCACAAGCTAATTTAAAAAATTCATCTTTTCATATAGTCACAATTTGGGGGGAAGAATTTGGTGTGGTAAGAACATTCAAAATCTACTTTCTTAACAAATTTCAACTATACAATATAATATTACTAACTATAGTCCCCGTTGCCACATACTGATCTGTAGAACTCATTCATTCTAATAACCTAAAGCTGGTGCCTTTGACTAACATCTCCTCATTTCCCTTACCTAGTTCTTCCCCAAGTAACCACCATTCTACTTTCTGCTTTGATAAATTTGACTTTTATAGATTCAATTACAGATAAGTGAGATCTTGAGTATGTTTTATTTCTGTTTCTGGCTTATTTTACTTAGCATAATGTCCTCTAAGTTCATTCATGTTGTTGTAAATGCAGGATCATCTTTTTTAAAGCTCAGTAATATTCCCTTGTATGTTTGTGTATGTGTATAATATATATATATAATTTCTATATCTACACATCTATCAGTGGGCACTTGGGTTGCTTTCATATCTTGACAATTATGAATGATGCTTTAATGAACATAGAATTGCAGGTATCATTTAGCAATACATATTGTAGTTCTTTTAGATATACACCCAGAAGTAGGATTGTTGGATCATCTGGTAGTAGTTCTATTTTTATTTTTTTGAAAAACTCCATACTGTTTTCTGTAATTGCTATCTCTGCCAACAGTACATAAAGTTTCTCTTTTCTCGACATTCTCAGGAACACTTATTTCTTTTATAAAAGGCATCCTAACAGGTGTGAGGTAATGTGCCACTGTGGTTTTCATTTCCCTGGAGACTGGTGATGTTAAACATCTTTTTTCACATACCTATTAGACATATATGTGTATATATGCCTAGTGGCCACATGTATGTCTTGGTTGGAAAAATGTCGAGTCAAATCCTTTGTTCATCTTTAAAATTTATTATTTATTTTTTGCCATTAAGTTGTATGAGACCTAAAACTGTAAAAGTACTAGAATAAAAGACAGGGAAAAGCTCTTTGATGTTAGTCTTGGCAATTACTTTTATGGATATGACACCCAAAAAACAAAACAACAAAAGGAAAAAAACCAAGTGAGACTCTATGAAACTATAAAGCTTCTTCAAAGCAGAGAAAGAAATCAACAAAACGAGAAAGCAACCTATCTACTAGAATAAAATATTTTCAAATCATGATCTGTCTTGGATTATCATCTTTCTTCTTTGATTGGGTAACTACCATTTTTTCTTTAACATTCAGCTCAAATATAACCTTCTCTTGGAAGTTGTGTATAATCCTTATTCACATTTAGATGTACTTCTGGCACTATGCTCCTTATAAACAGGATTTTGCACCTTTAGGAAATAGAATTCCATGTTTACAATAAATAGTAATTAATTTACAAGATCACATAAAAGAAAGACCAAAGATAGGTCAGGCTTCAGAGTTGGTTAACCCAGTGATTCAATGATGCTATCTGAAGACAATTCAGTCTTCATTCCATGCTCATTAATTTCCATTGGGAAGAGACCGATTTTCATTGCCTTTCTCCTAAGAGTGATAAAACTCCATATCCAGAATGCCTCCGTTGCCTCTCCTGGGCCCTCTCGTGGCTTACAATGACTTAGTCATGCCTATTCTTGAAAAACATCCCAGGCCGGGAGAATAGGGTTAATGACTGGTTTAGACAATTTACTAGTGGTAGAATAGAAATCAGTGAATACCTATTATGTCCCCTACATTCCTATTAAAATACTGTAATTACCTCCATCTTGGCATGTTCCAGATTGAACTTAAATTATTGATTTACCTATATTGAACCCACACTAAACATTAAGTTTTTTCTTGAGAGTATTGACAGTATCATATTCAATGTTTTTATTCTTCTGACTAGTACAGAGCCTATAATACAATATTTATATAATTTTAACAGTTTAAAATAAGTTAATAATTTCAAAACATTATGGGTAATGCACAAATCCTATTTTATTTAGCCTTAAAACAATAAACATATAGACAAATGGAATAAAAATAAATGTCCAGAGACAAAATCATATATCTATAACCAATTGAATTTAGACAAGGCGGCAAGACTACTCAATTAGAAAAAAACTTGTCTCTTCAAAAAAATGAACTGGACCAATTGGATATTCTTATGCAAAAAAAAAAAAAAAAAAAAAAAAAAAATTTGGCCCCCTACCTGACATCATATATTTAATACAACAAAATCATATATCTATAACCAATTGAATTTAG
>NW_003852416.1:6409114-6425348 GCF_000181295.1 Otolemur garnettii
GGCGGCAAGACTACTCAATTAGAAAAAAACTTGTCTCTTCAAAAAAATGAACTGGACCAATTGGATATTCTTATGCAAAAAAAAAAAAAAAAAAAGATAAAAAAGTTGGCCCCCTACCTGACATCATATATTTAATACAAAAAATTCATAAGAAAATACTCTTAGCACAAAAAAAATGAGTAAATTTTTCAGACCTTGGAATTGATAATTAATTCTTAAATAGGACACAAAAGTACACACAACAAAACATATATGAACTAGACTTTATCAAAATTAAAAACTTTTGTGTTTAAAGAATAAACACAAAGAATAATAACATTTTCAAGAAAATAAAAAGATAATCTAAAGAATGACAGAAAATATTTGTGAATCTTATATCGGATAACTTTCTAGTATCGAGAACATACATAGAATTTTTACAATACAACAACAAAAAGACAAAAAACCCAAATTAAGAAATGGGCAAAGGTCCTAAACAGACATTTCTCCTAAGAAAATATTCAAATGGAAAGCAAGAACATGAAAAAAGCTCTACACTATTACTCATTAGGATAACCAAATGGCAAAATGCAGAGATTTAAATCCTCATACACTGCTGGTAGAAATACCATAAAATAGTTTATTTTGGACTGTAAAAAATACTTTGCTCATTCCTCAAATACTTAAACACAGAATAACCATATTACCTGGCAATTTGATTACTAAGAATACATCCCAAATAACTGAATATATAAATTAAATAAAATTAAAGATACCCAAATGTTCATAGCAGTATTATTTACCATAGCCTAATGGTGGAAGTGAGCCAAATATCTATTAATGAATTACATAATAAACAAGCTGCACTATAAAATATAATGAAATACTGATGCAGGCCAGAATATGAATAAACCTTGAAAACATTATGCTAAGAGAAAGAAGCTAACACAAATAGTCACGTATTGTATAATTTTATTTATGTGAAAAATTCAGACTAGGTAAATCAAAAGCCACAATTCTGGTTGGTGGTGACCAGGAATTTGGGAGAGGGAGAAGGGGACGGGAACACAGTGCTTAGTGCACACAGGTACAGGGTTTTATTCTGTGTGATGAATATGTTTTGGAGCTAGATAAAAGTGGTAGTTTAACGTCATTGTAAATGTACTGACACTGAAGTGTTTAAGATGGTTAATTTTAAGTTTTGTGAACTTCACCTCATTAAAAAATACTTTGTAAAAATTGCCTCATTTAGCTGCCTAATTATATTTATATCAACGAACCATGAAATATAGAGGTTACATATAGGCAGAAAAAATTCTAGACACTAGAAGATGGAAATATTAATGTGCTGAGGATATTCAAGGTGGGTAATCAAGAGCACACCATGCTTATTGATGATTTCTTTACAAGAAAATTACTCTTACGCAGGAGCTAGATAGATTCTCCCATAATCATATGAAAGCCCAAAATAATGTCATAAATTGAGTTAGGAAAAATAAATTTTATACTATATCTAAACATAAATTAGCAATAAAATATAGGTAATTTCCCTATTTTTGCTACAAATTGACCATGATTTAGCTTGTGTACTCCGAAAAAGTAATTTTCAAGTTCATTAGTAGTATCAAATCTGACTAAAAATGAAAATCATATTAATAATAATTTAAAATAATTTAATTCACTGCCTGTCTAAAGGAACATATTCAATATTATTCAAGTACTATTTAGAAAAATCCAAACTTTTATCTCATTATTGTAATGGAATCAAAGATACCAACACAACCAAAACATACTGAAACATTACAAAAGCTAATTCATGGACAGATGATTAAGTAATATAGAAACCCAAAACAAATTATTTGAGCCAAATTCTGTTTATTATAGGTATGATAATACTAGTACAGCTGATATTTAAAAGGAACCTATGTTGATTTGACTACTGAGGAATTGATAAAGTGTAATTATTTCTATTTCTCCCTTACATTTTCCAGAAATATTGATTGTTCATCCAACAATTTATAGGCTATATAAGCCATCATTTTAAAGTTTTCTTTAAATAGAATCAATATATACTTAACAAACAAGTATGTGAGTATGTGTTATTATAAAACTGATGAACGATATATAACATATCCAAACTATTTGAAAAGGATTTAATATTTGGGGATGTCTTGTTGAAGTCAGTACCAGTCTCAGACGGCATGGAGATAAACCACGTAGTAAGAATTATTGTTAATATATTTGCTCTGCAAGGCAGGCAGGAGGGTGTACTCTCACATTAACCAGAAATTAAAAAAAAGAATAATCTTGACACTAACAGAGGAGTGAATTGGAGCTGCTTGAGCAGCTTTAATTTGGGGTCTTTGAAATTTCATCTGGAAAGAGAATAGGTTGTTCTTGAGGTAAAAAAGGATCTGAGTCCTAGGTTCTCCTTGATTAAATTGCTCTGAGGTAAGAATGGAGTCCTAGGAACTCAGAGACTGAGTTTTTCTCCCTTTCATCCCTCATTTTTCTGTATTTATGTACAGAAAAAAATATCTGAAAGATGTTTCCAGAATGTTACAGATGATAATTTCTAGGCAGGGATAGTGTATTCTCTTTTATTTCTTTCAATCTACACATTTTTTGTTTGAATATTTTTGATACATATATAAATTTATCAACAACAATGGTTTGTCTTAATAAAAGGTAATAAAACTGTAAGAAATTATGACAAGATTTTAATAGCTTTTAATAATGGGCATGGAAATATAAATTATTACTTGCTTCTTTGTACTTTTACCATATTATTTTTAATTACCAAAATAAAAGCAATTAAGCAATCATATATTTCTATCAGCTAAAAACGTTTATACTGATAACTCTGCTATTTCAAACTCATCTACACAACTTTTAACCAAATTCTGATCATCAGATATGTAGCGACTAAAGACACTTGTTTTAAAAAATAAAATGTACTGTTTCAAATATAGTCATACTGAGATAGGGAAACAACAGACCTTGCTCAATATAGAGTAACAAGGCCCAAACCAAGGTCTCTGATAAACAGGAGGCTAGAGAAGCCAGCCCCAAACAGCTAAAACCAAGATGGCCAGGAATAAACAACTTGAGATGGCCCACACTGCTCATTGTATGTACCCTGCCCAGAATGTATATAAAAAGAAAGTTCCACCAGGAAACATAGCGGTTTACAAATGCCAGGGTAACTCCCAGAAGTTACCCTATTATGGTTTGAAAAGAAGAGGGACCCTTGGTTCCAGGAACTCTTGTCCCCTTTCCCAGAAATCTTATAAATAATTCTCCCTCCACTCAACATACAATCAAATAGAAGGTATAAAATAAGGCCCTGTAAACTCACAAAGTGCTAGTCTATTACTCTGAGAGCTAGCCACTGCCCTGTTTAAGAGATAGCTTCCTTTTTTGGTTGTTTTTCTTTTCTTACTGCAATAAACTTGCTTTGGCCTTACTCTGTCAGCTCACCCCTGAATTCTTTCCTGTGGGAAACCACGACTCCACTTGGCCTTCAGGTGTGATGCCAGTTTGGGGGTCTACTTTGCTGTATCAATATTTTCTGCATTAAATGAAGTATCCACTAAAACTATAAAATGTTAGCTATGACAATGTTATAAATCCATGAACTTACTGAATTTCTGCCCAGCTTTTAGGAAGGGTTTATAAGTTTTGTTTATGCTAACATACACACTTCTCTCCGCAAAACATCACTATGAATTTCAAAGGCCATACATGTTTTGCTTTTCGCCAAGTATTGCAATAATAGAATTATATTTCCTGTAAACACTGCAATCATCTAAAGAGAAGTATGAAGTAGTTCTGGTTACAAATTCTAAAGTTACAGCAGATCCAACTTAGAAACTATGGGGTTTAGTGAAAAAAAAATCTAATCCTTAAAAAGTTTGCAAGTTATGCAAAGATAATCTCGTTATTGCTTTTTAATTATTTCACATAGCAGCATAATTGAAACTACTTTGATGTGTCTATCATACAAGGTTGGACCGTCAGGTTTGTGAATTTATCCTAGAAAAAGTGCTGCACACCTCAATGTTGAATCACTAGCCACCTTTGAATTACTTCCCTTGGCCATCTGGTGGCTAACGGGAGTATTTGATATTTATAACTCATACTGCTCTAGGATCATATTTTCCACATTTTCTCATATTTTCTCATGAATATGTTAATCACTGATATTTGACAGTATTCTAAATACCTACTATACTTACTATACTTCAACTGACTGTTGTTCTTTTTCTGTTGGTTGTTTTCTTCCCCTTCCTTGTCCTGTTTCTTGATATACCTGAGCATCACTGTACAGACACTTCAGGATGAGTTTGTGAACTTAATTGGTGGACCTCGTACACTCCATATAGTAGTGTAGTGGTAAACATTTAATAAGAACCTGCCCCCAAAGTGAAAGTGGTTGTCATTTGCAGGGTCTGCAGATTTCTGTGTTGTAAATATTCCTACCACGGCCGTTCCAAGCTACCCAGGGGATGTCACTGAGTGCAGGGTGGGAAGAGACGCACTGACCAGGCTTCTACATATCTGCTCCAGCCAACTCCTGCTTATCACCAGCACACTGCATTTATATTTTATGTGAAATTTTATAATAGAATATAATATAATTTAACATTTCCAAAAACAATTATGTCATCTTATCAAATAAAGCAAATATTCACATCTTACATTTTAATACTATAAAATATTTGTATATTGGTGATGATTTTGCAATAGCAATTAAAAACTAATTCTGAAAAAGATCTCAATAAAATGTCATTTAATACTTTGCTGTCAACCTTTATAAAACATAATTTAAGTATATGGTTGCCAAACATAACTAGAAGGCGTAGTTATATTCTTATAAAGCGATATAACGCGTATATCCTCTTTTCTATAAATTAAGGTACTTTAAAGTTTTTTATTGTATGCCATGGAATTCAGGGATGTGTTATGCTTTACTGGATCTGAAGCAATGTTGCTTTCATTGGCTACTTCCTTCCTAAAAGTATATTTTTAAAAAGGAAAGAAATTCAGTGAGAAACAAGGAAAAGTTATATTTTATAACCACAAATACAATACTGGATGGATTTTTATTAGATATTTATTATGATTATATTCATTTTTTAGTTTATAAAAAAGTAAAATTAAAACATTATTTTGAGTACCTGAAAATATCCTGAGCCCTAAACCCTTTATCTGTTTTACCTAATAGCAGATTGTAATGTAACAGACAAAATGTAACACATTTGCAAATACATTATCATGCTAAATATCTGTTATTTTTTATTTATAAGAATCAAGACACATAGTGTTCTTCAATGTCTATCTTTTGAAGATTATTATTACTTATTAATATCTTCTCTTTAGTCTCTTCAATAATCTAGCTAATCTCTCTCAGCTACACATATCAATATATATATTTTAGAGATAGAGTCTCACTTTGTAGCCCTCAGTAGAGTGCTGTCGTGTCACAGCTCACAGCAACCTCCAGCTCTCAGGCTCAGGCGATTCTCTTGCCTCAGCCTCCCAAGTAGCTGGGACTACAGCTGCTTGCCACAATGCCCGGCTATTTTTTTGTTGCAGTTTGGCTGGGGTCGAGTTCGAACCCACCACCCTCAGCATATGAGGCCAGCACCCTGCTCACTAAGCCACAGGTACCGCCCCTACATATCAATATTTTTAAAAAATTGATTGTGGAATTTGTTTATCCTCGTTATTATTTTTCTTCATTTTGTTACTAACTTCATTATCTTTTCCTTCTACTTTATTTGACTTTATTGTTCTTAAATTTGTTACATTTTATATATAGGCTCATTAATGTTTAGCTTTTATATATTTTTGATAATATGAACATTTAAGCCAATAGACTTTTCTCTAAGTACTACTTTCGCTAGTTCTCAAAAAAGTTAAGGTAAATAATATTTGCAGTACTATTCAACTCCAAGTACCTTCTTATTTTTTACTTCAACTTCCTCTTTGTCACAGTAAGTAGTGTTTACTTTTTTAGATTTTCAATTTAGACTATTTTTTAATGTCAATTTCTGAATTTTTTGCATTAGAGTAACAAAATATACTCTATGTCTAATTGATTCCTTAAGACATTCCGAGACTTGTTTTTTGGTCTCCTATATATGACAATTAATGTGTATAAATGTTCTATGTGCACTTAGAAATGTTTATATTCCTTCTTCTTTGGACTGAGATTCCATATACCTCAAAAATCAAGGTGATTCACTTTACTGTCAGAATATTTATTTTCCTTAATGAGTTTTATCAGCTTACTGATAGAGTTATATTTAAAATTATTTATATATACTGTAGGCAAAAATCTAAAGTCTGCCTTGGTTTTGTTTCTTAGCCTCCAGAGGTTTTTAAGTCTGAAATTTCTATGTAATTGATTGCTACTCCTGGTGTACCTATTATGTAAGTAATTGGACCAAACATCATGAGACTAAACTTATTTTACAACCAAAAAATTTATCTTACTCTAATTATCTTTGGTGGAAATCAGGAAGCCAAGGGAGAGAAAACTTATGTTTCTAAAGAAAAGCTATACTATGCCTGTCATTAGATTATAGCCCTGTGCATTGCTTTAAAAATCTTTACTTGTAGACTGGACTAGATCCTGAACTCTCCTAGTTTCCTCTAATAAAACTACACTTTTCCAACTAAGAATGAGGTCTTATCTGGTCCTAAAGCCCATAACCTGACTAAATAAATTTTAAAGAACAAGTCTTGTTCCTGAAATATGTGCTACACAGGAAGTTCACCAATCACCCAATGATGTAAGTAGAGACACTGAATCTGCAAACCAGGATAAGTAGCTCACAGCTTCATGCTGCAGATAGCTACCTAAGAAATCTTTTAGTTCTCATGGTGGGTAACTTTAACATCCTTAATGCCACTGTGGCTCAAATTTTGCTTTAATTCAACCCAGTTATGGGATACTATGATTTTATGAGATACATATAGATAGTAAAATGGTTCCTATATTAAAGCAAAGTAAAATATCCATCATCTCACAGTTACCCTTTTGTATGTGACAAGAACATCTATTTAATAAAAATTCCAAATGCTATACGACTTTAATTGCTATTGTATTCATGTTATGTTTGATCTCTAAACTTCTTCCTTGCACGTATCTTCTACTTTGAATCCTTTGACCTACACGTTTCCATTTCGGAAATCTCTACGTGTATTTAACCGTTTTTAAAGATTCCACATCCATTCACTTGCTAACAGACATTGTGTTTTTTACAGCTTTTGGAGATTATGAATAGAATCATATCTAGAAATATCACAATAGAGGTTTTTGTATGAATATAAGTTTTCCTTTTTATATGGTCAATACACAGGAGTCAGATTCATGGGTCATCTGATAAACATATGTTGCAGATGTTTAATAATTGGTCAGATATAGCCACATATTACATTTGTTTCATGTGAATGATACCTGTCTTTTATCAATTTCCATTTTCCTAGATATACAATTTTAATTAGTAAATAATGTGTTGGTGAAAAACTCTCAGTCTTTTGACATGTCTATTTTGCCTTCATTCTTTATTGAAAGATATCCTTCAATATATGTATCTTTCATTTTAAAATTTATGTGTTTTTCAATTCTACAAATTACATTTGGTTATGTATCAAATCTGTAATGTCACTTCCTGTATGTTTCTGTTACTTGAAGATCTTTTCAAACTTTCTTTTGATATCTTTCAACCTAATCAAGGTGGCTTTTGTTCCTTTTAATTTTTTTATGAGTAATAATGCATAATTTTATTTAGCGTGGTGACTTTAAAATATGTTTCCTATATCATTCCAAAATCTTAAATCTCCAGGTCCATTGTATTTATCTCGTTCTTTCTCACAGTACTTTTATTTATAATATGCTTGGTAATTTTGAACTGTGTTTTGTTTAGTTTCTTTGAGAAAAAATGTGTTGGAATTTTTGTTGAAGCCGGGTTAAAAATGTGGTTCTTCATATAGGGTTTCCTTTTTCTTCTGCCACTAGCCACTTGAAATTCATTATTCACACATTTGGGGGGATCATGTAGGTAATAAAGGATAGCTTGTAGCTACAAAAGGATGGTAGGGTTGCAGACTGACTTCCAAATTACCCTTATCCTGGATGTGTATCTTTTGAGGTTCCACATTCTTATAATGAACATTTTCTATTAGATTCCTAATGGTAGATAGCCCTTTGTTTCCTTTTGTACTCTGAGGTCAACAAAGTAAATGTCAAGTTTGGCCTTATAGACAAATGCCAATAAGACTCAACTTCCTCAGTGCTCACATCCCATTTCTTCTTTCCCGTTAATGTTTTTGGCCATGTAATTACTATTGGTCTCTTTGATGCTGTTCAGAAAATTTTAAAAATTGTATCAAGTGTTTAAAAATCTAGTTGTAAGGTTGCTGTGATTAAACTATTCCATCAATAAAAGTCCCTATAGTACTGGTATTGATTTTTTCTTTTTGGATAACACATTACCCTAAAGTACAAATCATGCTTAAAAGAATATTAATAACCCTAACATTAATAAACTCTTTACAGCTATATGCATCAGATGGCAACCACTGGTAGTTAATGAAATATATCACACCATTTAGCGAGTTAATATAGCTTTTCAAAATCAATTTAAAATGTTTTAAATACATAGTATGCTACTCCTTTCCTCATTACAAAAATTCTTACAATAGAATATAAATATCCAAAAGATAGCAGGTAATAAATAATTCATAAGTGTACTTAATTTGATTAAAATACATGCTAAACCTACTGAAATATATAATTCTAAAGGGATATACAATAGCCATTCTATCAATTTATACTTTCTAATATATCTAGTTCTTTATAACTTTAAATGCTATATTTTGGCAATGTTCAACCAATGACATACGAAATAGAATCTGTGGGGAGGGGGAGGGAGAAGGGAGGGGGGAATGGGTGGAGGGAGGGGGTTTGGAGGGATTACTTCTGAGGTTTACCTTATAGGGGTACAGGTGAATCTTTCTAAGAGTAGAATGTGAATGTTTTAAAGCAATAACTGAGAAAATGACATGAAGGCTGTGTTGACCAGTTGATGGAAGTATTTCAGATTGCATGTGAAAACCCCACACTGTACCCTAGAAGTGCATTAATGTACATAGTTACCGTTCAATAAAAAAAAAAAAAAAAAAAAAAAAAAAGAAATAGAATCTGAACAACCTGAGATAAATAAATTTAAAATTTCTCCCCAAATGAAGTGTATTATGTATTTTTTTAAAGTCCCCAATATAACCTATAATTAAGGATTGCACATTAGGAATAAATCACTTTTCCAGTGTTCTTATTATTTCCCTTCTTTGTATTTGTTATATTAATCTATTTATTTAACAACTCAATCTCATGGACAATTAAACAATATCCACAGAGGTATACAGATGTCCAATCCAATCAGTTCTACTTTATTCTTGCAACATTTCACTTTATCAAATGGTACATAGTAAAAAAATAAAGTCTTTTGAAAATTTCTGTGTTGGTTGGAGGGGATTTATATTTTTGAACTCCATATTTACGTAAAGTATCATGTGCGTGATATTTATTTCTTTTTCCATGATAATCTTTATTAATTCAAAAAGTTACAAAAATATAATCTTTATATTTTATTTTGAAGTCTACTTAAGTATATAACTAAAATGTATTTTTAATTAGACTTTGTTAAAAACACATTTAATCTTGATTTCCATACATTGACAAGCATTCCTTTTTAACTACTGTTATTTTGCTAATTACATAACATTTATGACCTGCTTAAACAAGGAAATACTGTTTTAAGGCCTTTATGTATAGCAATTTATTCATTGTTCATTTATTCATTGTACTTTGTATATTAAGTACTATTATTTTCCATAATTCATGGAGGAGAAAACTAGGCACAAAGAATTTTAATATGAATTCACAGGAACCGACTCTAAGCCATCATGCTCTTCTAAGTCTCTATTACAGGTTAATCATAACCAAAACTATCTCACTTATAAAAATAAAATTTGAAACAATTTACAGCTATCATTTGGGAGAGTCTCCAGGAAAAAAAAAAGTTCTTGATGAGGCTTTCCTTTGGTGCATCATTCCTATAGAAATCAAGCAACCAGGAGAAAATAAAAGTCTTTGGCAGTCATATATATTCCATAATATAAAACTATTCTCATAGAAATAATTGTTTTCATTTATTAAATTTATTCTATTTGCTCCTCAAATTTTGTTTTATTGACGTTATGGTAAGGACACAGAGAGTACAGGAAAGAACAGTTAAGAGGGAAGTTTATGGAATCATGATCCACTGAGTTTATGTTCTGGTTTCTTCATTATTAGCATTGTCATATTAGGTAGTTATGTAACTTCTATATAAACTTCATTTATAAAGTAGAGAGAATAATTTTACCTATCTAACAAATAATGAAGAAAAACAAAAGTTCATTTTAGAAAGCACATAGCATCAAACACAACATAATAAAAGGAAGCAATTTTATTTATATTGTTAATTATCTTCTGATAATTCTACCTGATTAGATTTCTAACATCTAACGAGATCAGCATAAATATGATCTCCTATCTTAAAAGTACAGAGTAAGGTAAGGATCTCCTAAGAAAAATCTCTCCTCCTTTCATCTCTCTCTCTCTCTCTCTTTTTTTTTTTTTCCTAGAGACAGGGTCTTGCTTTGCTGCCCAGGCTGATCTTGAACTTGTGGTCTCAAGTGATCCTCTGACCTCGGCCTCCCATATACTGGAATTATAGGTATGACTGATCACACCTGGACCTTCCACCTTTTTTGTGGATGCTATAGACCCTAGATTTTTTACCATTTATATTTGCTAGGTCTAACCAAAATATTTAACTATCAGATTTTTTTCCTTTCTGCTGTATATTGATAGTGCAAAATTTGAGATTTTATCCCTTGTTTTTCATTACCCCACATTGCTCACATCCTTCTTTACAGGCACTATGTCAACAATAATGGAATAAAACAGGCAAGGTAACCATGTTTGTGTTAAATAGATGTAATAAAATACATTTGTGTAATTTTTTTCTTTTGTTGAGACAGAGTCTCAATTTCTCACCCTCAGTAGAGTGCAGTGTCATCATAGCTCACAGCAACCTCAAACTCTTCAACTCAAGCAACTCTCTCTCCTCCCAAGTAGCTGGGACTACAGGAGCCTGCCACAAAACTCTGCTAATTTTGGAGGCAGGTCTTACTCTGGCTCAGGCTGGTCTCGAATCACCTGCCTTAGTCTTCTAGAGTGCAAGGATTACAGGCGTGAGACACGGTGCCCAGCCTTAGATTTGTATATTTTTCTAGATATAGGGAAATAATTTTTTGTTTTAAAAATGGATTGATAGGCTCGGCGCCTGTGGCTCAAGCGGCTGAGGCGCCAGCCACGTACACCTGAGGTGGAGGTTCAAATCCCCAGCCCGGTCTGCCAAACAACAATGATGGCTGCAACCAAAAAATGGCCAGGAGTTGTGGCGGGCACCTGTGGTCCCAGCTACTTGGGAGGCTGAGGCAGGAGACTCGCTTGAGCCCAGGAGTTGGAGGTTGCTGTGAGCTGTGATGCTATCGCACTCTACCCAGGGGGATAGCTTGGGGCTCTGTCTCAAAAAATAAAAAAATAAAAAATAAAAATGGATTGATAGAATTTTGATGAATATTACAAAACAATGATTCACAAAGCAATAATTTAATCAGTCCTTTTTTTTTAGAAATCTAAATTGAACACTCACTTTATAATATAGTCTATGTTGCCTTGAGTTAGAAGTTTAAGTCACCTGTGGATGCATCTTCTAGAAGGTCAGAGAAAAGTATCTTTCCTTGTATTTTGCTGCCATCCCTGCTGAGCTACTCTACTGTCAAACACTCAGTGTGCTCTCCACCATGTCAGGGAGCAGGGAAACTAAAAAGTAGCGATCTTGTGTAGAAAGCTATATGATACTGGCAGAGGTAAGCCTTTATATAGCCCTATTAATACATCTAGTTATTGTCCAAGCTTGATAATGAATATCTAAAAACATGATGCATGCTTTTAGTAATAACTGTGAATTCACTGTGATATAATTGGGCTACTGCAATATATAATTATAATAAAGTTTTTTTCCATAAGTAAGTGTACAGTATTTTTGATTCTTGTTATTTGACCTACAAGGATCTTTCAGCATCTAAATGTTGATACAGAGGTTTATAATTCAGACCTATTTTTCAATTATAATACTTCTACTGATCATGAGGATTTTTACATCCTAGAGTTTAGATTTCTGAATTGTATACTTTAATCTTTCAGACTCTTCATTGTTTCTCAAACAGCACATCTTCTACTGATCTTCAAAATTTTTAAACACTAAATTTCAGGGTACATTTTACTCTTTGAGACTCTTTATTGATGCCCATAAGTTTGCTTATAATATAGCATTTAAAAGATTTGCAAAATCTGCTTGAAAAATACCATTGGATAGTATAACTTTCAATGCAAATTATAAAGTATATAAAAAGTGTAAAAATGGTAACGGGAAACAATAATGACCATTTATGATATATAAAGTTGAGCTGTAATTGCAAAGGTAGTTGCTATAAAACCAATGGTATGTATTGGTTCCTATTAAACCAATAAAATGAAATTATCCCAAGTAAACATTTATGATCAATGTACACTATACTTAATAGTGGAAGGCAGACAGGCTGAATTCTTCGTGGACCTTCCAACTCAGGGTATGTTGCCCAGTTGGGGAAATGTCTACATGACTATCCCTGCATGAGAAAAGCAGCAGTGTAGGCGAGCTGAAGCCATCAAGTAGGAGCTTAGGCTAGAGAAGCTGAAATGTCTGTCTTTAGAGATCAGACTTGCTCTCCCCGCTCTCTCTATGGTTACACCGTTATCTGGCCACTTCGGATGTTCCATTACCCTATGTACTTGCTTACCCCTTTTATAAGAGGCTGTAATCTCCTTTCTCATTCTTAACCTTGACTGCTGACTAATGACTGCTGTGCATTCTTGGATGTATACTCGGTTATGTACAAAAAGATTCCAGGAAACAGAACATGTGCTGCATTGTTTTCATGTTGCCACTAGGCACATGAAACAGCGTATGCCTTCACAGGTTTCTGGTTTTACACACTAAGTTTGGTGTAAGTTTTGTGATTTCCCCAGTGCCACCTCACTTGCAGACCACTGTCCCAGCCTGGAATCCACTAAATGCCCAACACTCAGTGATATTAGATTTTGACTATAGTAAATAAAAATCTATAAACAAAGCCATCTCTTATCTGAGTAAATATTTCTAATGTTTATTTGCATACATGAAGAAGGAATAGGTTTGGCAATGAACTATGAAGTTTTATGAACAATAAAGTGACATCACTTGACTGGTGATTTGGAAAGACCAATTCAGAAGCAACGGATGTATTATTATAGTATCAGTAACTTAGTATGGTGTTATCCTGTAACAACACATGCAATATTTATGCCAATAACAGAATCTGAATAAAATAGAAAAAAAGATACTGGAATTGGATTCAAAAAGGCTAGATTTGAATTAAATCTGTACGAATCTAGGGTATTAACATCAGCAAAGTCAATTTACACACCTGTAAAATGGAGGTAATGTTTCCTAAAGTCTCTATCACATAGAATAGTTAACAGGGTGAAGATAAATACTACTTGTGAAAGCAAATTGTATGAATAAGAGATGATCACTGAATAAATAGCATGAATGACTGGTTATCATATAGTGATTATTAGTTTCTGAAATAATTTTCCTATTAATAGATCATACACAGAAAGATAATTCAAATACATCTGAGAATTCTAGAGTTCTACCTCAAGTTACATTTTTATAGGTAACAACAAAAAGACCAATAACTAAATGCTGCTTTATTTATTTTAAAAATTAAAGGTCATAGTCGATCATTTAGAATGCAATTAAAGGTTAAAAAAGGTAGGTTCTTCTTTAAATTTTAATATATTTTTGCCTCAAAATTTAGAAAGAAACAAATAAACTTGAAAGAACAAGTAAAGCTGGAAAATACACTGATTAATAACCAAATTGTTGAAAAATACAGACAAATCTCATTCTCATTACTTTGACCTTGAGTAAGAAGTCATCGGGAAATATCATCACTGCATTAACACATTTAGCACTGCAGGAAGACAATGTCCCTCATGGTTTATTATGCATCACTGAACTGTAACACACTCTGACAGAGAGCATATCTCTTATAACACTATCTTATTGACAGCTGAAGAAGAAAAGTGAATACAACCATTGTTTCATATTTACTAGAACAGGCATGGCTAGAAAATATAAAAATAAAGTGATTTAAAGCATTTGGATAAACATCTTTAATTATGGCACTGTAGAAACAAAAATTGTGGGTGTATTTGTTAAATCTTTTACCATCAGCAATTTATCCTCAGGTCTTGTGTATAATACTGTCATGGAAACATCTATTTAAAAAGTAGTGTTCAATAACCTTGCTCCATTACAAAGCAATTCATGACAAAGGTCTTTCGCAGTAGCAATAATATTTGCATAATAATTGCAAGCACAGAAGATTGAAATGCTACAGCCATATTCCAGAGTTTTCTTTTTCATAAATTAAATTTTCCCAAAAAGCACTTCAAAAACTCGATATTTTATTTCTGAAATTTGTTACTTAAACATTGCCTTTCAATGGAATATAACATTCCCTTGATGTACCTTGAAAATGAAAAGCAGATAAGAATACTTCTTAATGAACATTTTTGATTGAATATATCGAACAGGAAGGGATATGTTTCAAGTATAGCAATAAATTAAGCATGCAGCTCCCATTTCCAGTTCTGGCAGCTATGCATTTGATTCTATGAGTACCATGCTGAAAGTGTACATTCCTAGAATCAAATATTCAAACCCTCCAAATATTCATTCTCTCCAATTGCTATCTGAACTTTGGCTCTAAATTAAATGGTCCATGTGAAAAATATTTGTGAGAAATACAATATACATTGCAAATGATAGTCCAAATCATCCCTAATACATTTCATTTATTCTAGAATAGTAATGACAAAAAACTAATGTTTGATTTTTAACACATAAGGATAAAATAAACTCAAATAAAAATTCCCTTAGTTTTCTTCTTTTTCTCTCTTTTTATTTATTTTTTTGTTCATTATGGATATAACTTTCTTGCTCATATAGTAAACACGATGATAATCCTATTTTTATTTACAAAAAAACTAAGACATAGAGTAATTCAATCTGTAGCAACTAAGACTAAAAGTAAGTTGAAAGTATTTAGCATAGGATAAAAAGATTAAATATTTTGATGAATGAGATCCACTGATATTTTGCCTGTGGATTTCTGTGTATACATACTGAAAGGCCCATGTCTATCTAATTATTCACTGAATAAAATAGGTTGAAATACAGATATTCCTCAACTTACAATGGTGTTACATCTCAACAAACCTATTATAAATTAAAAATACCACAAGTCAAAAATGGATTTTTTTCTCCTTGGGAGTAGGTCTCAACCTGAGTCTGGAGTACAGTGGCATGATCATATCTCACTGCAGCCTAAAACAATCCTTTCCTTCAGCCTCCTGAAAAGCCAGGACTACAGGTGTTTGCAACCATGCTTGACTACTTTTTTTCATGGTTTTGGAGATGGGGTCTTCTATGTTGCCCAGGCTGGTCTCAAACTCCTGGCTTCAACAGATCTTCCTTCAGCCTCCCAAGTCACTGGCATTACAAACATGAGCCAACATACTCAGCTCCCTAAAATGCATTTAATACCCTGAGAAACACATTGTAAAATCAAAAAAGCTAAAACAAATTACTAAAAATCAGGTATCATATTTATAAAGATAGGAATGAATACTTGTAGTTTAGGTAAAGGTGTATATATGAGTTATAAAATATATGCTAACTGTAATTATGGAGCATTCCTAATATTATTTGTCATGTTTACACATTCTTCAAGAAGTAAGCATATTCCATCAAGATCTAGCATATTGGCTCGGTGCCTGTGGCTTAAGCGGCTAAGGCGCCAGCCACATACACCTAAGGTGGCGGGTTCGAATCCAGCCCGGGCCGCCAAACAATAACGGCTGCAACCAAAAAATAGCCGGGCATTGTGGCTGGCGCTTGTGGTCCCAGCTACTTGGGAGGCTGAGACAGGAGACTCACTTGAGCCCAGGAGTTGGAGGTTGCTGTGAGCAGTGAAGCCA
>NW_003852416.1:6425412-6475530 GCF_000181295.1 Otolemur garnettii
TTTTATGTAAGTAAAACCAATAATCCTGCTCAGTTTCCATGGATTAGAGCTACTTGTTCCTGGTAAACAAAACATGATAGCAACACTGGACCTAGAAAAACTCCATGAGCCAATGGATTATTAGAAGATAATACTTGTAGCACATAAACATTTAAATTGTTTTATGGTTGTAAAATTGTGTAAAAATGTTACTAACTATGCACATATTTGGTACGTAGTTGTTATTCTTACTCAGCTATGTCATAATATATTATCCATGTTATTTTATGCAAAAATCATTTTAAATAACACAAAATGTTAAAATCCTCTATTAGTTAGAATATTCCTGTACAAAGCTCACAATTAAGGAGACACACCTCTTTGGGTAATATATATTTCAAATACTCATTTTATAAAGAAACTTGCAAATACAACAATTAAGAAAAATGAGATTTCTATACCTTATCATAATTTAAACTTCTGCCACAAATAACTAAAAAATTGAACAGACTGTATGAAAAAAACTTTCTTCTAGGCATTGGACAAGAGGCAGAGCAGCATGATGACTCCAGGGAGAAGTGAAACAAATAAAGTAGCCGACAATAAGGATGGGTGGCATATAATGTCTGGTAGCATATAACAGCCTGTGGTACATGACAGGTGTCCTTACTGAGAATTGAAGGAGTAACAGATCTGAGTTCAGAGAGGCTGAGCTGCAGGGCTCCAATCAGGAGAGGAGGAGGAGGTGCTGCAAGAGAGTTCTGAATAGCTCTCAAATCTTTACTGAATACTAAGAAGTGCGATGCCAGGCAGAGAGTGACCAGAGGATGGGAAGCTCATGGTTTCTGGGATCACAGAGGGCGAGAAGACATTCAGGCCTTGCAAGTCAGAGTGCAGAGTCTTTGCTGATCATTCAGGGTACTCGGTAGATACCACAAAATGGCTATAACTTAGGAGTAGGCTGAATACTAGGGAAAAAGCCTGGACTGTTGTAATAAAGCTCTAAAACAAACCTGGAAAGAATTAAACCTAACCCCAACTAACTTAACTGTCTGCCAGAACAAAACTCAACATTTATTTAAAATGAATCAAAATTCAGACACTCAACAATGTAAAGTTAAAATAATGCAAAATATACAAAGTCTTGAATCAAATAAAGACTTAATAGACATGTGGAGAAGCAAGAAGCTGACTATGAGGGACAAATAAATCAATAATGAGCCACAGAACCAGGAACGGCATTAAGAATGACATGTTATACGCAAATGAGTGGAGATAAACCAGGCAGCAGACGTTTCTGTTAGTCAGAAACGAGGCAAAGAAGAAAAGAGAAAGACATTTTTAGAGTGGTAAAAGAGGTCAACCTGAAATCCATACACGGTAAAAATGTCTGAGAACTTGAGGCAAAGTAAAGAGTTTTCCAGATAAAATGGAAAAAAGTTGTTGCCCGCAGATCTGTACTGAATGAAACATTAAAGAAAATTGTTCAAAAGTAAGGGAAATGACATGAGCTGTAAAAACCATAAACTATAGAATTTACAGAGCATTCAGGCTGATAAGACATCCACGTTGAGAGAGGATGATACTCCCAACCCCATGGAGACAGAGCCTCCTGTCCCCAGGAGCCCTCTGACCCTGCCCTCTTCATCTGGCTGCTCATTTCCAACTGTCAAACTATCCCTTATAATAAACCAGTAAATGTAAGTAAAGTATATCCCTGAGATATGGGAGATGTTCTAGCAAATTATCAGAGAAAGGGATCCTGGGAACCCTCAATTTATAGCCTTGTAGTCCTAGACTTGCAATTGACATCTAAAATAGGGGGGCACTGGTACAGGACCAAGCCCTTAAAACTCTGGGTAATTAGTGTCAGGATTGAATTAATGTACAGGACAGCCATTTGGTATTCAGAAAGTTGAAATATTTGTCAAGGTAAGGGGGGGAAAAAAACCATACACATTTAATACCAGAAGTGTTGTGATTAGAGAAGAATTTCACTTTTAACCGGTAAGTTGAAAATGCATATTGTAAACTCATGAAAAAACGTAGAGTTAATAAGAGTAAAAATAAAATTACTCCAAAAAGTACTCCACTGGTGCCAAAGACCATTGCAGGCTGGTAATAAATCAATAATGAGCAACAGACCCAGACAAATGAGGAAAAAGTGAAAAAAGACAGAAACATTTTAAATATCCAGAAAGAAGATACACAAATGTTGCTAAACATACTAAAGAAATGTAGGGTAAACACTGCACTTAAAAGTACACAAAGAGATTATTGTGTTCGATTTTTTTAAAAAGATAAAATATATGCTATCTACAAGAACCCATTTTTTTTTAAATTAAAGAAACAGATAACTGTTAAAAGACAAATGATACATAGGAATAAGCATTAAACATAAGAAAGCTGGGGTGGCCATATTAGTATCAGAAGAAAATAGACTTCAGAACATAGTGGGAATGAAAAGGCATATTCATAATGAGGAATGAGGTGTCAATTCATAGTGAAGTCACACTGGTCCTAAGAACTACATGCAGCCAATCACAGAGCAACAAAATGAATGAAGCAAATCAATACAAGTGAAAGGAGGAATGGCAAAAAATTTAGCAATGCCTCTAGCTTTGTTTTTTCATGCTCATTATTATTTTCTTTCTTGATCATTAAGATTTTAGCATGTAGTCCTATTAGACAAAGATTGATCTCTGACGTATCACTAATACTACATGTTAGAAATAACAATAGTATTAAACTAATATTTTAAAAATAAATGTATTAGTAACTAAGAATAATGACAAATAATCACATGTTACCTCGAAGTTTGACAGTGTACTTTTTCACAAGCAATCTTCCCATTTCCTATCCTGTTCAATGTCAATCCATCTGCCCACCGATCTTGTCTGAACTCTACCTTTTACCCAATTCCAACCAAACTTCTCCTGAACTCATTTACATCAGCCCACTTTCTCTACTATAAAAGGGTAGGTGAAATTACTAAATCAGATAAAAAGCACAAAGACTTTCCTTTTCAGTCATTACTCCTTTTACTTATTTGGGATAATTCACAAATGCCATTGCATTTACAAGTTGAAAAACTACATGTGAACGTATGTTTAAATGAAACCTATGCCAACTTATTTAAATAATGACAGAATTCTGTTGCCACATCTCCAAATGCAAACACAATATAAATATAAAATATTAATATTGTAACTTTTACTAGTAACACTCTAACACATATTTGTTTTGTTTTGTTTTGTTTTTTGCAGCTTTTGGCTGGGGTTGGGTTTGAACCCACCACTTCTGATACATGGGGCCAGCTCCCTACTCCTTTGAGCCATAGGCATCGCCCGCACATATTTGTTTTCTAATTAGAAAAATACAGAGGAAAGCCTGGAGCATATGTTAAAGAGGATTGAAATAGTTGGGACTGCCAGTTGTCTGATATATTAGGAAAATTTTCAACCTTTTCAAGTAGTTTCACAATAGATATGACATTTTGATTTCAAGTTCTAATTACCAGTTGTTAGTGCTTCATTATAATTAATTCTAACCTTTCAAATTCAGAAGCAGTTTCCATATTTCAAGTGAAGAATAACTCAATCCATAAAACACTGAGTCACAAATATAAAAAACTGAACCACTGCCATATTGCTATTTTCATGTCTAAAAAGATTCAAGTGAATCAAATGTTATTGTGACATTCAAATCTTAAAAGGAAACAATACTAAATAGCTTTACCTACTCACAATAAGAGAGTATAATATATAAGCCAACGTGATAATAAAAAACCCTGTTTATGTTTTCCCTTTGAATAAAAATTGAGCTCTTAATTATTGCCTTAATGATTTTTCTAACATATTAGCAGAATAATTTAAATCTAAAAATGAATATATCACTAAATGGAAGGAAGCACAGCAGCTTTTAATAACTATTTTTACTCGTTAAAATATGATATTACAAATCTCAGGGAGGTCTATATTCAAAGTAGAAACACAATTCATTTGTGCTTAATATTTTCCAGTTGAGAACTAACGATTTTACATATATCATATCAGTGTCTCAAACTTGACCCCTTTTAATGCTAAAATGTAAAGGAAGAAAGGTGAGGGGAGTGGTGGGGAGGGGAAAAATTCTGAAGACCCAAATTTAATTCAAGTGTCAGAACAACAATCATTTTGGAGAGGACTGTGATTGGGACAGGGCTTCTTTTGTGGTGCTTCTGAGATTCCACTTCTTTACAGAAATATTTATGGATGGTGGTTACCTAACAAGTGTTCATTGTGTGAAAATGCATCAAGATATATTCTTCTGATTTATTAGCTGTTATGTAATGAAAATACATCTCTATAGAAAGTGTATCTAATAAAGAACTAAAGAAACTGGTATTATCTTTAAAATATTAAAGGAAGAATTGTGAAGTATCTATAACTAGAGACTTAAAAAATGAAGAGGGCTCAAGAAAGATCATGTTTACCTCTAAAAGCTCTATTTTGATTTGTAGACAAAAATTACCTGGTGATCTCTTTGGGGACCTAAGGGATCATGTTGAAGGAGGATTACTGAAGAATTACTGTTTTCTCATGGAATTCCTCAGGAGGATATACAAATTAAGACCCATGCAAATTCATGCTACACCTAATTTAAATCTTCAGAGTCCTTGAGCAAGTTTATTGAAGCAAAGGTGAAATTTCCCCAGATAAAAGTATTAAATCTGCTAAAAGCTAGCCTATACATTTTTAAATAAAATATCAAATATATAATATGTGATATATAATAAATCTAATATTTTATTTATATATAGAAATCATATATGGTATTATGTATATATATTATATATTATAGTAATTAGAATTTTGAGGTATTACTGCTTTCAAATATCAAGGATTAGCAAAGTGTTTCTCCTTCTTCCAAGAAGAATTATATATCACTCATATACATATGAATGTATAATTTTATTCCTTTTGGACCAAAGAAATATGAATGATGTCACAGCTAATATTAGTAGATCATAACCAAAGATATGTGAAATCCTACCACTGAAATGAAATATTTTAATAAGTTAATTTCCAACAAAGTTATAAAAACTCATCTCTTGTATCACTTAAATAGATTAAATAAAATATGTATATATCTTGAGCAAAATAACCATATACTGCCTAGGCAAAAATTAAGATAATCAATTGCATCTTCATTGTAAAACAAAATAAATATAATAAGCATGAGAAAACTTGTTATTTTAAAGGATAAAATTACCCACTTAGCAACACTCTCAGAAGGATTCTAAGAAAAGTACCTACACCAATTTTGTTTTAATACTGATTTTATGTTTTTTTTATTTTTTTGAGACAGAGTCTCACTCTGTCACCCTAAGTGGAGTGCCATGGCGTCATATCTCATAGCAACTTCAAACTCTTGGGCTAGAGCAATCCTCTTACTCAGTCTCCTGAGTAGCTGGGACTACAGGTGCCCACCACAACACCCAGCTAGTTTTCTATTTTTAGTAGAGACGGGGTCTCTTGCTCAGGCTGGTCTCAAACTATTGAACTCAAGATATCCACCCACCTTGGCCTGTTAGAGTGTTAGAATTACAGACATGAGCCACCACACCAGGCCCTAACACAAATTTTAGAAATAATTATTCAATTGTGTCATTAAAATAGAAATTTCCTAAGAATGTTTATGATATAATGTTAATTGGAAAAATAATATACATTTCCACAAATACTGTGATCCTAGCAATTCATTATTAGGGACATATATGTAGATATGTGGTAGAGTGATGGATTTGTATTATTTTCAACTTTTATATTAATTATGTCATATTATTTTTCAATAAAAAGAAAAAAGTTCAAATTGGAATACTGATCTTTGTGGATGTGGTGAGATAAGGGTCCAGTTTTTCCTATACCACGTGGTAAAGAGACTGTCCTTTCCCCCATTGTGTGTTCTTGTCACCGTTGCCAAACGTCAGTTGACATGGATGTGTGGATTTATTTCTGGGTTCTCTCTTCCATTGGCCTATGTGTCTACTTTGCACCAATACCATACTGTTTTGATTGTCATAGTTTTGTAGAGATGCTGAGATCAGATAGTGTTCCGCCCCCAGCTTTGTTCTTCGGTGCTAAAAACTGTTTTGTCTATTTGGTGTCTTTCGTGATTCCTTATAAACTTAAGAATTGTTTTTTCTATTTCTATGAAAAATTTCACTGGAATTTTGAAAGGAAACAAATAGAATTTTAGATCACTTTGGGTAGTGTGGACATTTCAGTCATGCTAATTTTTCTGATCTATGAGCATAGGATACCATATGTGTTTTATTTTACAAAAAAAATAAAAAGTGTTGGTGAGGTTATGCAGAAAGGTAACCTTTGTATTCTATTGGTGGGATTATACTTTAGTACAACCATTGTAGAAAACAGTAAGGAGGGTTCTTATAAATTAAAAAATAGTCCTACCATATAATCCAGTAATCCCACTTCTGGGTATACATTCAAAGAAAGTAATATAAGTATTTCAAAGAAAGCTATGTATACTCCTGTGTTCACTGCAGCATTCATTATAATAGTTAAGATGTAGAATCAACCTAATTGTCCATCAATGGATGATAATGGATAAATAAAATGTGGTATACAGACACAAGGGAATATTACGCAGCATTAAGAAAAAAAAGCGGGGTACAGTGGCTCATGTCTGTAATTCCTGATACAAAAGAGGCTGAGGTAGGAGGATCACTTGAGACAAAGAGTTCCAAACCAGCCTAGGCAATATGATGAGACCCAGTTTCAAAAAAAAAAAAAACCTCACTATTTAAGGCAGCATGATTGAATCCAGAGGATACCATGTCACAAAAAACAGACATTGCTTGTATTCACTTATCCAAAGGTCTGACTTAATAATTAAGTTCGCAAACTCATCCTAGAAAGAGTGCTACATACCTTATTGCTAACTATCACTACAATCATCTTCAAAATATTCCCCCAGGAAGCTATGCACCAACACTAGCATCTAGTGCACCCTACAAAGCAATTTTGAAATGCTTTTTCTGAATGGCCAAAGGAGCTATTATCACATTACCCTTGATGTCCTGAATGTCATCAAAATGTCTTTCCTTTCCTTTGTCTTCAGGTAAAGGAAAACGTCCCTGGGGGCCAGATCAGGTGAGTAGGCAGGGTGCTCCAATGCAGTTACTTGTTCACTGGCTAAAAACTCCCTCACAGACAGTGCTGCGTGAGCTGTTGGCCTTTGTTAATCAGTGTGAGCTCCTTCAGGACCATTTTGGAACATACCTTTCTCATGCCAAAGTTTTCCATTAAGATTTTCCTAACAGCTTCTCTCTCAATGTTTACTTGGTCTCCTGCTCTTCTCACAGTCAGCCAACAATTTTGCCACACAATTTGACAAATTTTTGCAATGTTTTCATCAGTTCTGCTCATTACTGGCCACGCCAACCTCTCCTCATCAGCAACACTTTTTCTTTCCTCAGAAAAACGTTTAATTTTCACTGCCATTTTCTTCATGGCATTATCCTCATAAACTTGGACTAACATATTCCTGATTTCACTTCCACTCTTGCGAAGTTTGTTCATTGCTTTAATTCAAGCTCCAACATTCTCACGACAGCACACACAAATACACAGTAACACACACCACTCAGCAAGACATCGCCCCATGTCAACACGAACACAGCTGCGAGACACGGATACACCAAATGTATGAAACCTTACTGAGCTGGTGGGATAGTGCTGCCAACACAAGCGCACTGGGGCAAGTCTGTGAACTTAACTGCCAGGTCTTTATACGTGTAATCTAAAAACAGTGAATTTAGAGAATTATGGGGTAGAATTGTGGTTATGAGGGGCTGAGTGTATTGGTTGGAGAATGTTGGTCAACAGGTAAAAATTTCAGATAGAATGAATAAAATCAAGAGATACGTGGCACAATATCATGATGATAGCTACTTTTAACATACTGTATTTGGAAAATTACTGAGTAGACTTTTAAATACTCTCACCACCAAAAACAAGTATGGGAGGAAATACATATGTTAATAAGCTCACCTGAGCTATTCCGCAATGCATATACATTTTAAAACACCATGTTGTGCAGGATAAATATACACAATTTTTATTTGTCAATTAAAAAACTATATTGACCTCAAATATGTATAATAAAAATGTTTAATAAAATTGCTTATTATTTTAGTACATACCAATGTAACAGGAAAAGAAACCTATTGGTAAACTGATAGAATCAAAAAGTCAGAGTCACTTGATTTTTTGAGAATCTCTCTGAAATAAAAATGAAATTATGTGTCCCCAAATAAAACTCTTTGTTCAATAAAATTTATTGACTGGTACACATTCACAAATTTGTAATATTCTAAAATGTACAATGAGTTAATGCTTTTTACTAGGTCTCAGATAAACTCCTGTATTGAATAAAGGAGTTTGACTCAGAAGCTAAACAAATCTCAAGGATATTGATTTTTATATAATCAATAATCTAGTCCTTTTTAGTGTTTCATCACTACTATTTCTCCTCACATTTGAAATAAATCTTTAATCTCATGACAGCAAGGCAATTCTTTCTCTTGTAGGACTATCAAATACAGCACTGAACTACATAGAATTTTCCCAAACAGTTAAAATGTTATTTAAACACTGATCATTTCACCCACTTTCATAAAAATCAGTTTCCCATTGATACAAAGAAAAAAGATCATGTTTCATGTTTTTTTCTTTCTATGGTGGATATAATTATTATTCACAAAGACTTGTCACCATACTTCCCCCATGCTCCCTGGGATTATTCTTCCTATCACATTAATTTGGGTTTTAGTCATGTTACTTGCTTGGCCAGTGAAATGTATGGAGATCGGATATATGCCATGTCCTGACAGAAGCTTAAAGTGCAATTGCATGGTTTGGTTTGACACCTCTGTTACTGCTATCTCTGCTTTAAGAACACATTTCCTCTTCAACAGGATTGCTTCTACAATTAAAGTCTTAGGATGCAAAGACATCTGAAACAGACTCACAGCCAATCTGTTGCATGGAGTAGAGCCACAACTGCCCAGTCATCACATGACATGAGTGGCTTTTTACTCTACTATGGTTTTGAGGTTATTACTGCAACAAAAGTTAAACATAAAAAAAAACAAACCCAAAATACAAAACCAAAATCCTGTTAGCTAGAAGTGAAGTGCGACTGTAGTAAATTAAAATATATAGCATTGCTTCAAGGCTAAGAGGTGAATAAAAGAACAGTACTATTAGAGGCTAGAGAAAGGCAACTATTGTTATAAAATGGGAAAAGAAATCTGTAATCTGTTTAACGCATGATGATAATGTGCTTGTGGACAACAAGGTCTCAAAGGCCAATATTACTAATGTGAACTATCACCAAAAATGATAAGCTAAAGCAATAAAGAGGTGAGCTCAGAAAATAATTGTCTTGTTTTTAGGAAGAGAGAAAAGAGAAAATAGAGGAGGCAGAAAGTCAGTGACTTGATATGCCCTTTGTTAAAGTTTGTGATTGAATTAAGTTGGCTCCCAGTGAATCCATTCAATTGAACAAAATATTAGAGGAGAGAGAGAGAGATCAAAGATATGATACCCAAGAAGCCTTATAAGTTCTAAGTACCTATTACTTAGATTGACAGATATAGCAAGTGATGGTTTGAAAGTTCCCCAAAAGTTAATGTGTTGCAAACTTAATCCCCAACACAACAGTGTTGGGAGGTGAAGCCTCACCAGAAGTGATGAGGCTGTGAGGACAGGGCCCTCTTGAATGTATTAATATTGTTACCAAGGAGTGGATTAGTTATCACGAGAGTAGGCTTGTTCTAAGAGCAAGTTCAGCCCCCGTTTCCCTTATTGCTGTCTTCCACAGGATGATGTAATCAGAAGGCCCTCCCTAGATGTCAGCCCCTCAGCCTTGGTCTTCCCAGTCTCCTAAACTGCAAGAAATGCCTTTCTATTCATTATAATTTACCATTCTATGGTATTATCATGGCAACACAAAATGGACTAAGTCAGACAGATAGATGAAAGAAAGAAAGATAAAGAGATAAAAAAAAAGATTGGACATTGGCATTTTCTGAAAATATCTGTAAGAATGTGTGGCTGGCCATAGTCAAACAAATAACAGCAACAAAAAAAACACAATACTGTCTAGACAGAGTTCCTTGAAAATTATCACTGTACTCTGGATAAAGAAATCAACTGCTGGAGAAATAAAAAAGGTCATTTCTAATAGTTAGCAATAAAAATGAATGTATACACGAATGATATGTGATATAATGTGGATGAATGTTGAAAATATGCTAAGTGAGAGATGTCAGTCAGAAGGGGCCACATACATATGATCTCACCTATATGAAATGTCCAGAATAGTCAAACCCATTCTTCTAGAAAGTAAAGGTGGGCTACCTAGGGCTTAGTGGGTAGAATGAGTTACTGGCTGGGGGTGGGTGGGACTGCTCACAAATAGGGAGTTTCCTTCATGGGGTGATAAAAATGTTCTAAAATTATGCTAATAGTTGTAGAATTTTGTAAATGTACTAGGAGCTACTGAATTGTACAGTTTAAATGGGTATGTGATGTTTGAATTATACTTCACCAGTTGTTTTAAAACAAACATCTTTAGACCTCCAACTTCACGGGCAGGAGACAGGCAGAGAAAGCTTCTCAATGTCAGGAGACATGCTCCTTAAATATTTGCATGTTTCTGCATGGTCTGAGCCTTCTAAGCAAATATTACAGGCAACCTGAGTTAAAGGATGATTTAATAGCAAGTTAAAAGTTAGATCTCTAAGAAAATTTAGAGATGTCTCCCATAGACAGATTTGTTTACATTCCAGGGTAGCGAAGTAGAGACCTTCCCCCCTCTAGGGAGGATTTGTTTATATTTTAGACTCAGGGGTCCTCAAACTTTTTAAACAGGGGGCCAGTTCACTGTCCCTCAGACCGTTGGAGGGCCAGACTGCAGGCCCTGGGTCAAGTCGGCTGCTAAGCAGGACAGGCAGGGGCAGCAAAAACACTCCATGGGCTGGATAAATGTCCTATGCGGGCTGCATGTGGCCTGCAGGCCATAGTTTGAGGATGCCTGATAGAGTGATGGGCTTACTCGCCATCTCCATGGGGAAAAGGGGCACAAGTGCCAGCTGCCCTATGTAGCTCCAAGATTTATGAATTTGGAGTACCTCTTCTGTGTTACAAATCCCATTTTATGTGAACAATACAGTTGGTATTCACTGTATGAGTTGCTATATGAGTAAAGAGTCTGTCCATCAGCAAGAGATTCCAAAATACTATTAACATGTCTGTGTGCATTTGTGTGTGTACATTCATGTAAGTGTGTGCATATATATATCAATATACATATAATATCTATAAGTTTATTCGTACAAATACTATGCTATCTAGAACCATTCATAGTTTCAGACTCTCAATGCTCAGATCCAAAGAAGGCAGATTCTCCAAAGCCCTGTTCAGGTATGACTAACAAGATAATGAAACCAGAAGGCTTACCAGAGGACAGAGCCAAGAGCTATAACAATGAACAAGGGAGGTTCTCCCAGGAAACCTAAGCAAAAATTTGATACTCACAAGGGAGAGGGATGGTGAAACATTTGACCAATAGAAGTTCAGAAATGCTAATGTTCAAGGATTGCTATATTTGTTCTCTTTTTTCAATTCCAATTTAAGTATTTATTATGGTTATCATGGTCCACTTCACCACTGGATGTTGAATGTGGATATTAAAATATTAAGAATATTAAAACATTAGATAAGACTTTTGAGTTTTGCCCTATAGAAGGGGGATAGGAAATATATTTTATATACAGGAAGAAGGGAAATACATATCTGTGAGATAATACACTGTAACATATTTTATTAATCACAAATATTCACGTTCTGCCTCCTTCACTCTGCAGGAGGAGTATATTTCCTTCCTATTTGCCTACTTATTGGACAAGCAATGGATTTATAACACAAACAATGGAAACCACAAGCAGAAAAATGTTAAGTATCTATCTACCAAAGGAAATAATAATTAGACAAGTAAAGGTTATTACACACAAAGAAAGCAAAATGCTCAAGCAAAGTGCTTTTAATATCATGATAAAAATAGAGTGGCACTAAAGATACAAGACTCTTCAACATGAAGAACAAAAGTATAATTCATATGCTTGAATAAACCCACGAGTCTTGTTAGGCTATGTATTCATGTAAAATCAGTCTCTGCATCTCTGTCTGAAAGAAGCACTTAGACCTTTTTAATTTTTGTGGCCTATGGCACTAAATGATTGTGATCATTTAACAATCGGACTCCTCACAATTCAGATTTATTCTTAAGGCTGGTAGAGTCAAGACTTTCAATGTAACTAGCACAATAATATATGAATTTATTTGGCCACAGTATACTCTGTACTGTGAATTTCACAATGCTAGCACAAACTGTTATGTTAAAGCTTACATACAGGGAACCAACACAGAGCTGTGTCAGGTATAGTTCAGTTTCACACAGAAAATGATAAAAAGGAGCAAAGAAGATGTTCTATTTATTACCAATGGGGTTGTCTGATAAGACTGTTACTGACCATGAGGGACTCTCTTCCTTTCCTATCAGAAGGCTAACAGCCTCATTTTCAACAATGCCCAATTTGACATTTTCATCCAAAAGACTTGGGGGAGAACTATGTGCTACATTAACAATTTTAATGCAAACAATGTAAAAGACACAAGTATGTATGCATGATCTAGGCCAAGAAACGATTTCATCTTATTCAAACAATGGAGGAAAGAAGGAAACTTCATTGGTCGTATTGAAAGCATTTGAAAGTTGTCTCTGCACAGTGAGAATTGAAGACTACCTATGCGCAGTCTGGTGCTCTTACAAGTTACTGTCAAAGGACCAGATATTGAAATATAGTCCCTCTGGCAACGTAATGTGCTTCTTCATTAAGCAAATGAGAATACAAGGACAAAGCAAGGTATAATTGTAAAGGATTGTAAATAAATACGGTTGTCTCCATAGTTATCAAGGAAACCTTTTTCGAAAACAAGGACTTTTTGACCAAGATTATTGCTTAAAGAATAATTGATTTGGCTCGGCGCCTATAGCTCAACCGGCTAAGGCGCCAGCCACGTACACCTAAGGTGGCGGGTTCGAATCCCCAGCCCGGACCCGCCAAACAACAATGACGGCTGCAACCAAAAAATAGCCGGGCGTTGTGGCGGGCGCCTGTGGTCCCAGCTACTTGGGAGGCGGAGGCAGGAGACTCGCTTGAGCCCAGGAGTTGGAGGTTGCTGTGAGCTGTAATGCCACGGCACTCTACCCAGGGGGATAGCTTGAGGCTCTGTCTCAAAAAAAAAAAAAAAAAAAAAAAATTGATTTTAAATAGATCAAATAAATATACCTCCAGCCTCATATAACTAATAACCATTACATATAATTCCTTGATATTATTGACAGAATTCAGTTTATTTTTTATAGATAAGTTTATTAATATTAATCAAAATATATTACTTTGTTATAGTCATGCTATAATTTCATCCTAAATCAATGATTTTTTCCAGTGTCCACAATCACAACCATAGAGATATACATACTTTTCCTTATATTTCTTATTTTACTTGCCATTCTCACAACCACACTGATCAATATATGATGAGCTGGAATGAGAATCATTACTTCTTTAGCACTCAATATGAATAATTTAATCATCTACAAAATGCTCTGCATGGAAAAATGCTACAAATGTAGGGAAATCACTTATATTTGTTTTAGATTTACCTGAATTACAAATCAAGTTAGTTTACAGGTGTGATGTTTACAAGATGATAGAATAGGAAGCTTCCAACTTTTCCCCCTCCTGTGGATGCAACAAATAAACATTTAAATATGGAACTATTCCCTTTGAGAAACCCAGAGACTAGTTGAGGGACATCTGCATACTGAAAAAATGTCAAAATATCCATACTAAAATAGGTAGGAAACTCTAAGACACACTCACACATAAACCCTACTTGGAAATAGCACCTCACAATTGGGAAGGTTCCTAATTCCCAGCTTCTACCAGAAAGTAAATCCTTCGAACCACACAAGTATATTACATTCATATTTATGGTTCTTCCCAAAGGGTTTAGTTTTCAAATCCCTGAGTTTTAGAAGAAAAGACTACATTTGTAAGTCTCCCTAGACTACGGAGAACAAAGGGATGGTTTTTGAATTGATGTATTTCCAGCAGCTAGCCCCCTGAGGGTCTGAGTTTGGCAATCTGAATCAGAGTACAGGCATTTCACACAGATCCTTTGCCTGACTTAGTGCAGAGTGAATGAGATATAAACTCCCACTCTCAGCTTCTCCCTGATAATAGAATACACATTGAACATGCTAACTTTTCCAGAAACATCTCAAGGGATGGCCTTCTATCTTGCCTGTCTTGAGGCACTGACAGAACTTGGCACATAGTAATCTCTTTGCAATCACTATGAAAGAACACAGAGGTTGGAGGAGAACACAGGTTCGAGAGGTATTTCTAGCTGGACTGATTGATGAAGGCCATCTCCTACAGCACTGGGAGAGCTTATTTAATGTTCAAAAACTAATGCCACGAGGCAAAAAATGAAGAAACAAGAAAATATGTTTCAAATAAATGGATAATATAAATCTCCAGAAACATTAATGAAATTGATATGTGTGTTTTATTCAATAGAGAACTCAAAAGAATAGTTATAAACATAGGTCAAAAGAACAATACATGAACAAACTGAAAAAATGAGTAAAGAGAGAGAAAAAAGTAGCAAACAGAAATCACAGAATCAAAGTTAATAACAACTGAAATGATAAACTAAAGAGAAGGGTTCAACCAATTAAGTGTAAGAAAGAAATAGCAAACATGGAGAAGACAGGTCATTGGAAATCATCCAATCTGAGCCGAAAGAAAAAAAAAAGAAAGAAAAAGATTGATGATAACTTGTGGAACTTATTGGACACTGTCAAATAAAACAATACATGCATTACTGGAGAAAAAGAAAAAGAGAACAAAAAAGGGACAAAATTTTTAAAAGAAATAATTTATTTTTTTTTCAAGATGGCTGACTAAAGATGTCAGCCACCAGTTCTCCTCAGACATCTGGATCCCCTGCAGCCATTCCCCAGGATATTCCTGGATTGGGGCATCCACACAGGGCATCTAGACCCGGGAGAGCTGCAAGATTCCAAATGGTCTAGCCCTTAAGGACCACTGCTTCAAAAGAAGGGAGAGAGCAGGGCACCAAGCGGTATCATTTGGGGTGAAGGAGACCAGAGTGCATGTTTGAGCAGATTTTGGTTAGACAGTGACTATACCTCTGGTAGCAGAGATGTGGGTGTTGTGCTGGGCTCTGTGGATCAGTGCATTTGTGGCTGGTCAGCCCTAATGCTTAGTGCTTATGAAGGGACTCAAGAGAAAACTAACTTCTCCCCCTTGCTCATGCCTGTGGACCAGTAGCTGAAGATACTCCTATGGGACTTTGGTGCAAATGTGCCCATGGTTAGCCATTCTAGGGAATTAAGTGTGGCTGTGTCCCCATTTATGGAATACTTGGACTCGGGCTTGCATGAGAGGCTTGCATAGTCTCTATATGGAACAGCAACATTCCCAGAGGTGGACAATGGTATCTGTCTGATCTGAATATCCTAAGCACCTTGGTAGGGGTATGATGTGGAGGCAGATCATGTTCCTACTAACTGGGGCTATGGATGTGGAGTCCCCACCACCACCTCAGAGACTTCAGTGTATTTGACTAAGAAACCTCACTCCTCCTGTGAGGGCTGAGGGTTGTGCCCACCATTGGGGTATCACATGCACAAATCTGCATCTGTCACAACTCACTTTCACCTATGAGTGTCAACTACTGGCCAGCAAGTTGAACTGCACAACTCAAGTGCATAGTTCTTGGGAACAAGATAAAACTGCATGAAACCATCACCATCTCAGCTCTGCATAGGCAATGACCATACTCACAGGCCTACTACATTGCTACCACAACCAGAAAGCCAGCACACATGGGCTTTTGTAACATTTTTATAACATTGTCAAAGGCAGGGAAGGGAAGTATCCAAAGAAAAGTAAATTCAAAAATAAGAACAAGAGATAATCCATCCAGGTAAGAAAGAACCAGAAAAACATTCTGATAATATAAAAAATTAGAGTTTTACAATACTTGCAAAAATCACTCTTACTCTTCAGCAATCGGTCCGAAACAAAATCTAATCTTAGAAAAACAATTCAAGATAGGAATGAAAAATTTACTAACGAGATACTGATATTATATTAAAAACAAAGAAAACTTCTAGAAATGAAAAAAATCATTAAAGCATTTATAAAATACAGTGGAAAGTTTTACCAATAAATAGACAAAGCAAAAGAAACTATTTCAGAGCTTAAGGATATGTCTTTTGAATTCATGTAGTCAGACAAATAAACAAAAAAGAATTTAAAAAAAAAACCCAAAGCCTTTGAGAAATATGAGATAATGGGAAGATTCAAATTCTGCCATAAGTACTCCCGAGGAGGGAGAAGAAAAAGCAAAAAGTTGGAAAAACTATTTGAGAAAATAATGGAGAAAATATCCCTGACCTTGCCAGAAATTTAGCTATCCAAATAAAAGAAGCTCATCAAACTCGGGAAATAAATTATACAATGGATTTCACCAAGGCATATTGGCATCAGACAATCTAAAGAATTGTCTGAAGAGCAAATTTCCAAAAGTAGCAAGAGAAAAATGTCTCATCATCTAACAGCACACTTCTCAGAAGCCATCTTACAAGCCTGAAAAGATTTGGGTCCTATTTTTAGTCTTCTTTAACAACAACAACAACAAAACTGTTAGCCAAGAATTTTTTATCCTACTGAACTAAGCTTCATAAATAAAGAAGAAATAAACTCTTTACTATAAAATCAAATGCTAATGGAATTCCTCACCACAAAACCTGCGAGCTGAAACATATTGTTCTTAGAAAAGTATCTCAAGAATGGGGGAGAAAAGTATCCAATGTACTCAGTACTACTATGAAGTCAATATATAATCACCTACACATTCATACAAATAGTAAACTATAGTCCAGAAAGTGGGAGGGAAGAGGAGGAAGAGGGGAGGGGAGAGGGAAGGGTATCTGGGGGGACCTCACCTAATATGCATAATGCAATGGTACATTTCAAAACTATTAAGAAAAGAGTATAATTGTCTTACCACAACAAATAAATGAGCAAGATGATGGATGTGTTAATCAGTTTGATGTAAGCATTTCACGTTATATATCAAATCAGTACACTATACTCCATAAACACATCAATGTACACATTTATGATTTAATAAAGAATAAAGAAGAAATACTGAAAGGAGTTTTAAACATGGAGACAAAACAATGTTGCTCAACATCAAAAACACACAAAAGTATAAAACTCAGAGGTCTTATAAAGCAAGTATACAATTAAGACTACAGTCAGCCAAGGGACAATTAATATTATGACAAGAATAAAACCTCCCTTTATCAGTATTAGCCTTGAATGAAAATGAACTAAGTGTTCCACATAAAAGATAAAAACTGATGGAAGGGATAAAAAAACAAACTCTAGCCGTATGCTGCTAATGAAAATCCTATCTTACTGGTTACAACACTTAATGGACTCAAGTAAAAGGGAGGAATAAATTATTCCATACAAATGAAAACCAAAAGCCAGCAAGAGTAGCCATAACTAAAAAAACTTAAATCAACATAAGTACTCCCATAAGTACTTATGGAACGAGGGGGAAAAAAAGTCTATAAAATGATAAAGGGATCAATTCAACAAGAAGATTCAATAATCCTACCTATATATATGCGCCCTATGTCAGACCACTAGATTTGTAAAGCAAATACTACTCTACTTAAGAAAAGAGATAGTATTATGAAGGCTTTGGGCTGGGCTTGGAGGCTCCCACCTGTAATCCTAGCACTCTGGGAGGCCAAGGCCGCTGGATCACCTGAGCTTAGGAGTTCAAGACCAGCCTGAGCAAAAGTGAGTCCCTGTCTCTACTAAAAATAGAAACACTAGATGGGGGTTGCAGCCGGTGCCAGTAGTCCCAGGAGCTTGAGTGGCTAAGGCAAGAGGATCCCTTGAGCCCAAGAGTTTGAGGTTGCTGTGAACTATGACACCATATCACTCTACCCAGGGTGACAGAGTAAGACTCCGTCTCAACAGCCACACACACACACAAAAAATAAAAAATAAAAATAAAATCGATGCTTTAATACCACATTGAAAGCAGTAAACAAATCACTGAGACACAAAACCATAAAAAAAAAAAAAAGCTGAACTTAAATTACATTCTAGACCAAACAGATCTAACAGACATTAATAGAACAGTCTACCCCATGTTCTTCTTATCAGCATGTGGACTATTCTCCAAGATAGACCATACATTAGGCCACAAAATTTTTAAAAATTATACTAAATAACTTTACAGACCTAAGTGGAATAAAACTAGAAATAAAAAGCAAGAGGAACTCGCAAAAGTATACAAAAACATGGAAATTAAGCAACCTTCTCCCAAACAATCTTTGGGTCAATGGTAAAATTAACACGGAAATCAAATAATTTTTTGAAACAAATAAAAGTACAGCCAGGAGACACCTGTGGCTCAAAGGAGTAGGGTGCCGGCCCCAAATGCCGGAGGTGGTGAATTCAAACCCAGCCCCAGCCAAAAAAAAAAAAAAAGGTACAGCCATAATACACAAAAACCTCTGGTATGGAGAAAGAGCAATGCTAAGAAGGCAATTTATAGTGTGAAATGGCTACATTAAAATAAGAGAATCATCACATCATAACATCCTAACATCACACTTCAGAATAAGCACCAAAATAACAAGAACAAAGGAAGCCCAAAGCGAGCAAAAGAAAAGAAACAAGGAAGATCAGAACTAAATGAAATTGAGAATAAAAGAAACACAAAGAATCAATGAAATGAAGAATTGTTTCCTTGAAAAGATAAAACTGATCGCTTTCTAGCTAGAATAAATAAGTAAAAAAAAGAAAGAAGAAAGAAGATTTCAAATAAGCATAATCAGAAATTTAAAAGAGGTAATGCCAATGATAAGACAGAAATACAAAAGATCATCAGAAATTACTACAAGCAACTACACGCACAAGTGAGAAAACCTAGAGGGAATGGATGAATTACAGGAAATATGCAACTTTTACAAGGTAAAAAATAAAAAAAGTACCTAGAGACAAATGAAAATTAAAACAAACCATATCAGGATGGAGCAAAATTCTAAGAGAAAAGCTAAAATAATAAATATCCACATTAAGAAAAAAGATCTCAAATAAAGAACCTAACTTTCCATCTCAAGGAAACAGAAAAAGAACAAATTAAATGCAATGTTAGCAGAAGGAAGACCTAATAAAGACCAGAGCAGAAATATATCAAATGGAGAAGAGAATTGTTATAGAAAAAAAAAATCAATATTACTAAAAGTTTTTGTGAAAATACTATATTGACAAAATCAACAAACTTTTAAATAGACTAAGAACAAAAAGGGATAAGACTAAAATAAAATAAATTGGAAATAAATGCCTGGATGCCTCAGAAGATCATGACTATTGTGAATAATTACATGCCACCAAATTGGATAATGTAGAGGAAATGGATAAACTCTTTGAAATATACAAGCTATCTAAGCTGAATGAGAAGAAATAGAAAGTCTAAACCTATCAAAAATAAATGGAATTAAAGTAGCAATCAAAAACCTCCTAACAAAATGAAGCCTAGGACCAGATGATTTCACAGCAGAATTTTGCCAATATTGAAGGAAAAATTAATACCAGTAATTCTTAAATGCTTCCCCAAAAATAGAAGCAGAGGGAATACTTCCACACGTGTCTAATGAGGCTGGCATCACCCTAACATCAAAGTTGATAAGACACCACAAGAAAAGTACAAAACAATACTACTTATGAACAGAGACGCAAAAATCTTCAACAGAATACTAGCAAAATAAATCCAATAACACATCTGAAAGATTAGCCAGCATGGCTAAGTGGCATTGATGCTTAGGATGCAAGATGTGTTTTCACACACAAATGAATAAAGTGACACACCACATGATATGAATAAAAAATAAAACTACATAATCATCTCAAAAGATGCAGAAATAAAAAAAAAAGAGGCAGAACTGGCACTTGACAAAGTTCAACATTTCATGATTTTAAAAAACTCTGAAAAAATCAGCATAGAAAGAAATTTTATCAACATAACAAAGCCATTTATGAAAAGCCCAGAGCAAATATCATAATCAATGGAAAAAAACTGAAATTATTTTCTCTAAGATATGGTACATGATCAAGATTCCCACTCTTAGTGCTTCTAATCAACATGGTTCTGGGGGTGCTAACAGGAGTAATCAGGTAAGAAAAAAAAGTATCTAAATAGAAAATAAAAATGTAAAATTATACCTTTTAGCAGATAGAATGATCCTATATGTAAAAAACCCTAAATAATACACACAAAAACATTATTAGAATAAATAAATTCAGTAAAATAGTAGGATTTTTAAAAAATCAACATGAAAATTAGTTTAATTTCTTGATACCAAAAGCAATCTATCGGAACACAAAGAAAATGACCCCATTTACACTAGCATCAAAAAAAATAAAACAGGGTGGCGCCTGTGGCTCAAAGGAGTAGGGTGCCGGCCCGTATGCTGGAGGTGGCAAACCCAGCCCCGGCCAAAACACACACACACACAAAGAATAAAACACATAGGGATAAATTTAACTGGGAAAGTGAATTGTATATACAATAAAAACTACAAATATTGATGAAAGAAACTAAATAAAAAGACACAAAAATGGAAAGATATCCCACATTAATAAACTGAAGAATTAACATTGCTAATCTATCCATACTACCCAAAGAGACCTATTGGTCTGACACAGTCCCCATCAAAATTCCAATGGTCTTTTTCACAGAAATAGAAAAATAATATTAAATAGAACCACAAAGACCCCAAATAGCCAAGAATCTGGAAGAAGAAAAACAAAATTGAAGACATCACACTTACTGCTTTCAAATTTTATTACAAAACTATTTTACTAATTAAGCAGTGTTTTACTGGCTTTCAAATAGACAAACAGACCAATGGAACAGAACAGAAAGCCCAGAAATAAACCCAAGTACATATGGTCAATTAATTTTCAACAAGGCCACCAAGAGTACACAATAAATGTATCCAGAAAGGGTAGTCTCTTCAACAAAGTGTGTTGGGAAAACAGGATATCAACATGCAAAACAAAAGAATTTGATCACAATTTTATATCAGTCGCAAAAATCAACAAATTCTTGAAAACATAAACATGATATCTGAAACTGACATACAAGTGGCTAAAAGGCATAAAAAAAGGTTATCAAAATCATTGATCATCAAAGAAATGCAAATCAAAACTATAATGAGATACTACCTCAAACTTGTCAAAATGGCTATTAAAATAAACACAAGAGATCACAAGTATTGAAGAGGATGGGGAGAAAAGAAAAGTCTTTAACACTCTTAGTAGGAATGTCACATTGTATAACTGTTATGGAAAGTAGTATGGAGATTCCTCAGAAAAATTAAAAATAGAACGTATAACCCAGGATTCTCTCTGCTTGTGTGTGTGTGTGCATGTGTGTAGTATACAAACATATCCAAAGAAAATGAAATCAGCATCTCGTACAGATATGTGTGCTCCCATGTCCATTGCAGCACTATACACAATAGCCAAGACATGAAACAACCCGTGTCCATCAATGGATGAACAGATATATACAGTGCAGTATATATACCATGGGTTACTATTCACTCTTGGAAAAGGAGATGCTGCCATCAACAACATAAATGATCCAGAAGAACATTAGGCTAAGTGAAATAAACTAGGCACAAAAATGAAAAATATGACATGATCTCACCTGAGTGTGAAATCTGAAAAAAAAAAAAAAAATCCAGGGCACAGTGGTTACCGGGGCAGGAAAGGGGGAGACTTAGGTCAAAGAGTACAAACTTGCAGTTATGTAGGAATAAATGTCTAGAGAGCTAACAGATGGCAGAGCACTATAATTAATTACATTGTATTATATATTGAAAATTTTCTAGGAGAATGGATTTTAGGTATTATGACCACAACAGAGAGGGAACTAGAGAAGGTTATAAATATGCTTAACTGTAGTAGTCATTTAACTATTATATGTATGTCAAACATCATGTGGTACACCTTAAATATATACATTAAAACTTAATAATGGCAAATAGATACAAAATGTAAAAGGATGTCGGCCACATCCAGTTGTGGCAAATAGATGTCATTACCATTCAAAAAGAAAGTGTTCTCTAACACTTAGAAAACAGTAACAGGAATGGCAAATGGCTGTAATGAACAATGAAGAGAGAGTCAAACACATTATAAAACATGTTGAAAAACACTCCAGATGTCAATAACACTAAAACTTCAGACATTCAGATAATAATAAATGCAGCAGTGTACACAGAGTTTGCTTCTCAACTCAATCCTCGTCAGGGCAGAATTCTGACACTATTCTCTGCTTCACTGCAAACCAACATGAACATTCTTTAATGCAATGCATTGTGTTTTAAAGGTTTTACTACACATATAATTGCTCAAATCTTTTCTAGCTTAGTAAACAAAATGACTTGAGAGTGGATGGTCCATTAACAACACATAGTTTCTAAAACTCAACATTTAGTGGGAAAAGATGAATTTGTAATATATGCACCACCTAAATCACTTTCCAAAATCCGATGTTTTTAAATGGTATGTTTGATAAATTCTTGAGATAGTGTTTAAACCCTTTCAATTAGTACAATGAATTGAACAGATTCAAGGAACAAACATTAGTTGGTTAGAGTTCTATTTTAAATGACGTTATGCTGCATTATTCTCGCCAGCATCGAGTCGGATCTAAAATGCACTATGCTGTTCTGAAAAATTATCTCAACAAATTTCTAGACATTACAGCCACTTCGAAATGATTTAAATCTGACAATTTCCAATCTTATTTAAGAGATGTTTCTAGTTGCTTACAAAGAGAACGGCTATATCTAGGATGAACAGGCAAGAGGACAGAGAAACGGAAAGTTTTGTCCTATGTGGAAGAAATTTGTTCTTAATAATGAAGTTGAGGTAACTTTAACTGGCTTTGATTCCAGCAAAGGCCAGAGAATTTCTGGGGCTATTGAAATAACCAAGGAGCATCTGGTACCCAAATAGCATTTAAAAGTGATTGATGTTGAAAAAGATGGAAAACCAGTTATCAAAAAATTTCAGCTAAATATTCAGCTGCAGAAAAAATATAAGAGATTGAGATTGTAGGTTTGATATTAAATACCCTTGACAATTAATGATACATAAGTGAATGTCTTTAACATAAGTTCATAAAAACAGGTAAAATAAATCTGAAGGTTCTTGTTTCAGTGAAATATGATTAGCAAATATAGACATTTCTCTTGACAATAAGCACAGTCTATGCATGTTTCAAGTATACACAGATATTAATATTTTTCTGTAGCTAGTTTGCTTCTCATCAATAATAAGAGAAATGGGATCACAACTTTTTAAGGAATAATTGAGATAACCACTTTCTGAAGAACTACTGCTTTAAATATATAATTCATATATAATTCATATAATTCAGAGTTTCCCATTTCTTTCCTGTCTTTTGCAAGTTCTCCCACAAATAGACACAGAAGTATCTTTTCAACTTTATTTTTCAACTCTTTTTTTTTTTTTTTTATTGCAGTTTTTGGCCAGGGTCGGGTTTGAACCCACCGCCTCTGGTATATGGGGCCGGTGCCCTACTCACTGAGCCACAGGTGCTGCCCTTCAACTCTTTTTAAACACACATTCACATTTGATCATTCAGCATTTTGAAAACAACAGGTACTGTCATATCTACTATTATTTTCCAATGTCATTCCCTGTAACCATGTTGACATTTAATAAGAGCCTACCCAATTTCTCCATCAAGCAAAAGGTAATTCAAATGGTGCCTATTTGGTGAAGTCTGTTCTCACCATCTGCCTCCATTTAGTGATGAAATTTAGCACAGTTAGTGGTGCGACCACTTCTCTTGCTCACTGAGTTGTGAGCTTCCAAATGACATTGTGACTCCTTTTCTGAGAACAATTCCTGGAAAATGGCATTTAATATTCATCTAGGCCTAGGCCTTAAATACCAATTTTACGGCAATAATTTGAGAATTAGATATTTGGCCCAGGCCTCTCTCTCTGGAAACTTAGATTTGTACATACAATTATATTTATGTCAATTGCCGATGTGAGCCTTCTCCCTTTGCATATCATTTAAATAGTTCAAGCTTAATAATCTGAAAAACAGTGCTCTTCATTGCTGCCTAATCCTCTTCCTCACATTTTTTTCTCTTTCAGTTATTAGTGTTTCAGGTTCAGATACCACCGTGCACCAAGTTGTTGAAGGCAAAACTCTAGGTGGTAATTTATCAGGATCTTGAAAATTTATCACAAGTTAAGGATGATTAAATATTAGAGACTGTTATTGCAATATGCTGTTTTGTTTGACTTAAAAAGATAAATAATATATGTCCACAAATATTGAAAATGTATTTGATCTAATTCAAAATAAATTAGTAATAAAAAACACTCAACAAACTGGCAATATAATTTTATTCATAGATACATAGATTAATCAATCAATCCAAAAGCCCCAAGCATCTCCCTTGATGAATCCATTGGAGACAGTTCCACTATAGTCAGGAACAAGACCCGGATGCCTGCTATCATCACTAGTATTTAAGACAGTAATATGAATATTGGCCAATAAAATTAGATCAAAAGAAAATCTGAGGAATAAGATGAGAAGAGGGAAGCTATTATAAGTTGATATAAATGTACAAGAAATCCCACAAGAATGAACAAGAATCAATATGGCCACAAATATCTAGACATTCAGGCCATTGGAGGTCACTAAACCAACAACAAAAACTAAATGTAAACATGAAGCCATTAACATTTCTAAGTGAAAACATGGGTGAATTCCCTCGTAATCTTGAAGTAGGTATAGTCTTCTAACTATGACTCAAAATCCAGAAGTCGTAAAAGAGAACTTTGAGAAAGCTGACTACGTTGCACATAAATAATACCTTCATTTTTGCTATAGTACGAATGTTTGTGCTCCCTCAGAATTCATATTCTGACATGTTAGTCCCTAGGGTGATGTTGTTGGGAGATATTTAGATCAAGAGGAGAGAGCCCCCATGATTGTTATTAGTTTCTTTATATAAGAGATAACAGAGAACTAACGGGTTCCTTCCACCATGTGAGAATACAACTGTAAGATGTCATCTATGAACCAGAAAAGAGGCCCTCACCAGACATCAAATCTTCTGGTGCCTCGACCTTATACTTTCAGCATCCAGAACTGTGGGAAATACATTTTTGTTGTTTCTAAGTTGCCAAGCGTATGGTATTTTTTATAACAGCCTGAACAGACTAAGACATTGGGCTTTTTGTTTGTTTTCTTTTTTTATCAAAAGATAGAGAATTAAATGGCAAGTTGGGAAAAATGTTCACAACTCAAACTAGATATAAAAGAGATAAAAGACTAATCTACCTAATTATAAAAGTTCCTACAAAAAAAGAATGAAAAGATCAACAACCCAATAGAAAATGGGTAAAGGACAAGAACAGCTTACAGAAAAAGAAAAATAAATGGCCTTTAAACATTGGAAAATATTCTTGGCCTTACTCATATTCAAGGTATGCCAACTAGAACCACTTTAAAACATAATTTTTTTACTTATCTGTTAGAAAAAAAATCAAAGTTTGGAAATATACACTTCATGCAGTTGGTGGGAAAACAAAGTGGTAAAACCCTATGGAGGGCAATCTGGTCAAAGCTGGTACAGAAATTGTAAGTATGGTCACCATTAAGCCAGCAATCACATTTGGAATTTATATTCTATCTGTATACAATAAAAAAGAACAATGTATAAAATTTTAAACAACAAAAAAGAAAAAGAGCAAGTGTCTGTTTACAAGGATTAAACAAATTAGATATAATCATACTATGAAATGCTATACACTTGTGAAAAGGGAATAAACTGCAATGGAAAGATCCACAAGCTGTGCTGCTAAGCGACAAAAGTGGACAAAGATGGTATGTCGTAGAGGGTATCTACCATATTTATTCAACTCTAATGTCATCTTTTTTTACATTTTCATATTTCTGGCATTGCTATGCACTTTATAATCAATGTTGTGTCACTACTATCTTTCCCCCAAAATAAGACCTACCCAAAAAACAAGCCCTAGCAGGATTTCTATGCATTTGTTAAATATAAGCCCTACCCCAATGGGCGTGGCTATGCATGCATTTCAGCACGGAGAGGAAGACAGCCCCTGAAAATAAGCTGTAGTGTGTCTTTTTGAGAAAACATAAGACAGTGTCTTATTTTCGGGAAAACACGGTATTTACTTGCCAACACCTTTTCTTTCTTGGTGGTGCATAAAAATGTTGTACATTGTACTGATATTGTATGATGCTTCAGGGTTGATGAAACATGGAAATACATTGTTCCATGATAATAAATGAAGAATATGATACTACATATTTGCATGTGCTGATATTAGCATAAAGGAAACCTGGAAGGATAAATATGAGAACAAGAGTTTATGAGAGCAGGGGCAGAAGCAGGAGATGAGGTTGTATGTAGATGTAAATCTTTTTCAAGTTATAGCTTTTTATTTTGCTCTAACTGTGAATTATATGGATGTGTATTTTAAAATTAAGTTTAATTAAAATAAAATTCACCACTCCAAAATCAAACGTATTTTTTAAAAATCTTATTCAAAAGAGTCCATACTTGCTTTTTATTCATTACCTAATATTCTTGTTAAAACAAAATATGAGTTTTGTCCAAGCATTTTGCTGAGAGCTTAAAATTAAAATCTAAATTTTGGCAAAGATATTTAGGGTGATAGTCAGTCCATGAAGACATAAATAGATATGCTTTATGATCAATATTAACTGAAATATTAAAATCTTCAATAAAACAAAAAGCTCAAACATGGCTTTACTAACTGGAATCCTATCTTGAATGGATATACTTTATTTAACATTCCTATATTCAGATTATTAAGTTCAGTTTCAATATTAAAACTTTGGTGTGTTAAGAAAGATGAAGCTAATTAGAATTTGTTCGCTTTCTTGTGAACTTCAATGTTGAAAAAGGACTTACAATATCCTCTTTTTCCTCTCACTGAAATAATATATATCACTGCAATTTAACAGCCTACACAAAAGTGTGCTGGCTATTTACTATGTATGACAATAACTTCTGCCAGACGTGATTCTATGTATTCACATTCATAAAAAGTTATTCCACTGTTATCGTTAACTGCCAGCTTTCAGCATCAAAGTCACCTTCATTTGAAATCCAACAAACATTTATCTTAAGAAAAATAAAAAGTAATGCTAAGCACAAAAATGAGGCATAGTGAGTAGAGTAACAACTAGATAAAGGATGGCAGTACTCAAGCTGCCGCCAAATAATTCGCTCACAAGGGAGCAAAACCATACAGACATTATGAAGGTTAAACAAAAAGGGATCATAGACAGTATGATTGTTACTTATTATGACTTATTCTGCTTGCCAGCATTTGCTGGAGAATTTATTTGGTCTTCAACAGCCTAATTAAGCTAACTGCTATTAAAATACATCCTTGTTGTTCACTAATGGGCAGATAATTTGCTAATTAGAAAACAAAAAATAAGTTTCAACAAAATAAGGAAAAATATGTTCCTGCATTGAAATAAAATACCCTAATATAGAATTTTAATCAGTACATAATTAATGTTTTAAATTAAAAATAAACTAAAACTATCAACCAAGTCAGAAAAAGTGAAATGAATCCTAATAATTCTTCCTATTTTTAATAGGTTGTTGGCATGCATGACATCCCTGATCACATTACCTGATATGTACTTTTAGTTCATAAAAATTTTTCTTGATAAAATAGATTCCTCAAAATTAAATGGAAAACATGTTTTATTAGGCAAACCCTAATTGTGAATTAACCTTCAGCACATAATGAGATGTTTTCATCTGGAAATAATTACTCCAATACACTCCTTCAAAGAATAATTAAAACAGAGTAGTCTATTTTACCACACATATTAAAAGAAAAAAAAAAAGGAGAGTAGTCCAAGAAAGCATTAACTCCGATTTGTTTAATATTAAGATCATTAAAATATTACCCAAGATATTAATATTGAGATTAGTAACCATCTAGCCACATACATCTCCAGCTACCATGAGATCATACACTCAATTTTTCTTAGAAAACTGAAATTTTCCATTTTAAAACCGAATGTAATAGAATTGTTCATCCAATGTTTGGTAATTGCTAAGCAGTGGATATTAAACAAATAGTAGATTCTTTACTAGCACTTTTTGTATGGCCCTCCCATTTACCATGTTTTCTCCAAAATTGTATTTCAGTTGCCATTAACTGGAATGATTCACCAACAAGTGCGCCATTAGTTGGTTATGAATGTGTGGCTGCCCAAAGTTCGTGAGCTGTTTCCCTGGGTGTGTGTCAAAGCCTTCAGGTAGAATGCCAACAGCCACAATTAGCCCCAGCCACTAACCTTAGTGTAGCTCATAAACGCTCTTGTAATGTGCACCTTAATACACAACAGGCTATGTTGCATAATACTGCACTAATAGCATTACTTCTAATACAGCATATGCAAGAAAAAAATGGTATACTCTAAGTACTTTATCAGTTTCACATGTTTCACTTGGTAAAATAACCAAAAGTAGCCCATAGAGGTTATTATTTAGTTTTCATACATGCTCCATTCAGACCCCTCAAATATTCATAATAGTCTCAATAGCATCATGTAGCAATGCAACTTTCCTAAAATAGTGCACTTTAATTAGATTTTGCATTTCAAAGCACTTTTTATATAGAAATCAATTTTATGCAACTCATATCAATACCCTAAGATAAAAGAATAGCCAAAGGTTATATGTAAATTACTAATTATCTAAAGGAAGCAAAACTGATTTACTGCTTAATTTATGTTAGCTCATCTGTTAGGCAAATAACTAGTCTGAAATAATAATGAATTGTCCACATCTATCTGAGATAAATGTTTCATATTAAATGATATAATAAAAAAAAACAGCTTCTAAGAATAAGGAATTTCTCTCATTTTGATTAAAAAACTACGGGTCTTATATAGAAATGTTTAAACAATTATATATATTTTTTCAAAGATTATGTTCCAATTATAGACTTCACTGTAGTCCACAATGTCAGTACATCAGCTTGAATTTAAGAAGAAATAAGACATTAATTTTTACAGTAGCACTGCTACAGAAATAGTTCAAGTAGGATCTTTCTAACAAATATGTTCATAGAACTTAATGTTATATTATAATGTTACTTGGAATTTTTTAAGAAAAAATATAGTTTTATACTAATATGAAAGTTTAATAGAGCAATAATGAAAAGGGGAAATTTCCAAGATATTTGATGATTTTTTAGATTTTTAATTATAATCTTACATATTTTACTTGAAATAATGATCATGGATAGATTTTGAACTTGGATGCTATTGTACTTTAAATAGTTTGAGAGCTTGTGCTTCTAAGTTATTGCAAGTCATTTTCCAAATTAGGGTCAAAGTAGTAAATGCTGACTGCTCTAAATGTACTAGATGGATGGCCAGCACTTTATGGTTTACTAAACCATAAGTAGGTACCATTCCTTTACACAATGCAGTGCAAATTTGTACTGACAATATGGTTATACAGTCTTTCTACATCGACATAAAAAGCATTTATATATACAAATATATATATACAAAGTAAACTTCCATAGCTGGCCACCTCCCTACATTGACCACCCACTTACGTTGAAGTAATTTTCACAGACTGGACATGCACTGTTAAGTACTAAGGCATAGTTTCTATGTTGACCACCTCCATATGTTGACCGGTTTTTATAGTCCCTTGGGTGGTCAACTTACAGAGGCTCTACTATCTATACAGATTTTTCTATTTAAATGAATGGAAAAGTAGCAGAAGCCAAATTTTATTATTATTTTCCAGTTATTTTCACATTTCAAGCAATTTACAACATGGCTTTAAACAGTTTGCCAACATTTAAATTTAACTCTCCAAGATTATAATTTAGCTTGCTGTGTCTTAAATTTCTAACTAAAATAGTCATTTTCCTTATATTACCATTATAAACTTGAGTGAGAGCCATGTAGTTTTTGAGAGGTACGCTACCAGAGAGTGGTTCTAAAATTATTCATCAGAATTACGTATCTGGATTGGTATCCTGGAAATCTTTAAAATATCTCTTTAAGAGAATATTCTACGCGGATTACTCCACTGTAGAAATAAATGGTAATGAGAAATAAGGATATAATGTGGTCAAAATCTGAAGTATCATGAAAATAATAGTTTGTACATTTTGACTCCTCGTCAATAAATGTGAAATATTTTTATGCTGCTAAAAAATTAAGTTATAATAATTTGTTAGAATTTTACAGTGAAATTCTACAACATGCAAATCTTGGTTATACAGAGTATGCTACCATGAGTGCAAACAACACAGGAAAAGAACTTCACATTGCTTCTGTATGTGTCAAGTTACTTCAGGAGAATACACACCGAAAAACTGATAACACTGGTTGGCTATAGCTAGGAGACTATTGAGTAGCTGAACAACAGGAGTGATAATTTGATACTCTGAAATATCTATCAAAATCGATATGAAAACCCATGATTTCAAATGTAATCGAGGTGCTAAGACTCCCAAACTTATGTTTTCCTCTCAGATCTGTTTCCTCTTGCCAGATTCAACTCTTGCCGCCATGACATGTATTATTGGATATCTAGTACTTGTCCCAAACTTAACAGTAAAAATGAAACTCCTCTCCCTAAAAGAATTTTACTTGCAGCAAACACAGCAGCAGAGTGATTGGTTTAAATCACATCCTTTTAACACAAATATCTTAACAACTCTGTTGGAAAACCTTCAGTGATTTCCTGTCTCTCAGAATAGAAGCCAAAGCAGTATTTCAAGGGCAATGGTGCAAATGAGAATCAGTTGTGCGCTTCAAAAATAAACAAACCAGGCTGGGCTCACAGAAATTCTGATTCTGCAGGTTGGTGAGGGTTGGACAGTAACACGGCATGCAGAAAGACATACAGATCGATACACATTTTATGCACACACATACACATGTACACATTTTTAAGATCCACAGGTGATCCTGAAGGGACTAGTAGATTGAGAACCCCTGTGTTAGATAGAGTAGAAATGTAGAAGGATAGGAGTCCAAGTTATAAGATTAGTAATATTGATATATAATTCTCTTCATTCTTTATAATACATATCAACAGCAATAGTAACAGCCAATATTTATTGAAGTCTAGTACGTAAAATACAGAGGGCTGAGTGCTTAGCATGTATTAACTAACTTAGTACTGAAAATCTTATGACGTATGACCTATCTTATTTTATTGATTTAAGACCCGTTTTTTCACATTCTAATATGTCTGAAATCTAATGTATTTTACAATCAATGGCATCATATTCATTGCCCGCCAGCTGACAGTTGTTATATAGTTGTCATTGCCTGCACAGACACAAACTTGATTATTCTAGCCAATGATTCTATGTGAAACACAGAAACATTTTAAACTGTACCAAAATGTGATTTATGAAAGCTTGGACTATAAAGGCAAACAAGTTTTAGCAACACTTTTTGGCTCCCATTTTCCTTCTTATGTATAAATATAAATGAGATATATAAAATATATATCTAAATAATCCCAATAAGAGCCCTCTCAATAAGTGTGAAATAAATATTCTTAGCAGTAAGAGAGCATAGTACCATAGTTGAACAGGCATTGTTTTTCTTTTTAAGTTGATACATCAAGTAGCAATTGACTGCATCATAGTATGAGATGAAACACAACATATTGTCTCTACAACAAACAGATGCATATGTTATATGACAAGTGGTCAATTAGGAAATCAAATATGTTCACACTCAAGCCATCATTGAAATTCTTTGTATGCTTCAGAGATTTAATGTTGAAATCCGATAGACCTAATTTTAAATTATAGTCTATCTATTTACTAGTTGTAAATTTTAGGCATTTTTCTCAATTCCTTAATTCCCTATAACTGGTGCCTATGTCTTTTTTCTGTTATATCCTCAATCTGTCTGAAATACATCAAGAAGTTAATAGATGAATAGAGCAAAATGAAAGCACTGTATTTATACTAAGATCTTCTGAAACAGGTTTACAAAGAAAGAATCAGTTAATTTTCAAATCCTATTGCTTTAATATCTAGGTGTCCGGAAAGTCACCATACATAGGGAATAGCAACTTTAGGGACACCCTGCATTTGACTTCTCTATTCACATTATTTTTAGGTAGATTTATATTCGTTTTAACACTATCATGATATAGACAGGCACACTGAACATCTGTTATTTCTAGTCATATAGGATAAAGTGAAAAGATTAATATAATACTAATAATTATATTTTGCAATTCTAGAAACAACAAATGATAAATAAAAGTAAGTTTACACTGAGAAAATTAACTATGAAGACATTTATTATGTGCAAGATTTATTAATGGTTTATAAAAAGCATTATAAATTTATTTATATATTAAAATCATCAAATTTCATATAAAATTCAAACTTCTGAAGTATTAAGAAAATCTATAAAAGGTGGCATACAGTACTTAATTAATTTTAATTTTTCCTCCACAAATAACATTTTCCCAGTGCTCTGGTCATTTTGTGCCTAATCTCCTCTCTATAAATAAGCAGACCGTCTAAGGAGATGGAATAGCCCAATTTGTAAAACCTTGTTACACTGCATTAAGAACAATTAGATGAGAACCCATTTACCAACAAGTTAGTACTTTAGGGATTATTTAAAATTAATTACTGTATTTAACCATAAAATGTCATTAGGGAAATATAGTTTAATATTATTATTTCTTATCTATTTTTGAGCCCATAAAACAGGTATACAGGGGAAAAAAGTTAGGTATTTGCCTATAGAAAAGTAGTTTGTGATTCAAAAGTAATTGGTAACTCAAGTTTGTTGTGACTCAAATTCAAGTTGACACTAATAAATATAAGTTTTCTTTCACTATTATGAAATAGGGAAGTAGCGCATTGTGAACACAAGTTTACACACTTATTAAGCACAGTCTTAACCCAGGCAATTTTTTTGTTGACTTTTAAGCATAAGAGGAGCACAATATATTTTAGAATATAAAAAATAACATGATAAAGATTTATGTTAATTTTTTAACTTTTGCAGAATTGTAAATTTAAGAGAATTAGGAAGAGAAATTTGAAGGCTCAGGAAATGTAGTGACCCTTAAAATACTCAAAGAAATCAAATTAATTAGATACAAAATATCCTACTTTTGGGCAGCGCCTGTGGCTCAAATGAGTAGAGCACCAGCCCCATATAGTGGAGATGGCAGGTTCAAACCTAGCCCTGGACAAAAACTGCAAAAAAAAAAAATCCTACTTTTGTCTGTTCATCTATTATTCTATAGATTTTGCACTTAGATTTTAACTGAGACATATGACAATTAAGCCATTCAAACATGTGGAAATAAGTGTTTCTAATGCAACCTTCTTGCCACAATTATGATCCATGATATTTTACTCATGTTAGTCAAATATATAATCACGTCTTCACTTCAAGAAATAATTATAATATCTTCTATTTGTATGCCTTACAATACCTATTAAAACTTAACTTTCCACTTAAAAATAAAGATTATGAAGCATGACAATATTTAAATAGACTCCCTTTACATATACCTGCTCCTGACACTTATGTTAGTCATGCAATGACTAACAAAACTGAATGTGCCATTGACACTAATTGTTTTCAATGCCTTTGTAAAAAAGACAAGCTATAAAAATGAATTCCCTGTTTAGTGTATTGTATTTCCACTAATCGATAACAACTTATTGCTTCCATTCATTAGCACATACCAAACAAAAGCTTTTATCTTCATAATACGGCTACCATAGAAATGAGTTTGGAGTTTACACATGAAGGCATAATATTAAAGGTGAAGCTTTTGGAAGTTTCAATGTTTTTGTTCTTAAGAACTCTGGAATTCTCAAGGATGTATTTCAAAAGTCATAAAGTCATAACATTAATAATAGGTCTCTGATATTAAAAGTATACTGCAAAAATGTATGTCTGTGTTTATGAGAAACCAAAGCTTGGAATCGTTAAAAAAAATATGCCTAGTTTAATTAATACACATATCATTTTCATTCTAAGAAGGTCTTACATCTAGAAGAGCAACTAGTATAAGCAATTAGTACGTACAACTACTATAATTCTAAGAATTCTTAGAATTCTAGGCTGCAGAAATTCTAAGAATTCTTTAAATAATTTTCATTTACTGGTACAAATGAACTGTCATTCTTTGAATCATGGATGACCTCTGAGCGTTGCAATAATTGATCTCTTCATGCTTTGGAGAGTAACATCTTCACATAAAGAAAAGGTACTGGACTCGTTTTCCCTTGAGGAATATTATAGTGCTATAACAGTTAAGATGGAATAAAGAGGGGAATAGATGAAAACAAATCTTTACTATTATTTGCATAAAGTCTATAATTAGAATAATATAAAATGCCACTCATATAATTAAAAATCTCATTGGCTGATAAAATCAAAATGAGAAACAATCTTTTAACACAGTATCTCCCCCCTTTCCATGGGGACACATTCTCATACCCCATGGATACTTGAAAGAACTCTATGTGTACTTTGATATTTCCCTATACATACATACCTGTGATAAACCTTAATTTATACATTAGGCACATTAAGAGATTTATGACAGTAACTAATAATGAAATGTACTGTAATAAAAGTTATGGGAACATGATTTCTCTCTGTCATTTCCCCCTTTCAACCTCCACAAAATATCTTAATATTTCTAGACAGAAGTTGACCCAATAACTAAAGCCACATATAAAGGCAGACCACTATAATATAAAAATTTTTACCTAATGATATTTATATGGTAGTTATCAAAGACAATGTCATCTTTATTTAAGGCATCCACTTATAAATGGTTTCTAAGACATTTATGAAATTGCTTTGAAAGAAATTTAGTAAAATTAAGTTAGAGAAAATGCCTCAACATATTTTTGAACTGATAAGAACAGACACTACACTTGATCTTAGCCAAAAAGCTGAGAAGCAATGCCTCAACTTATTTTTAACATATAATATTATAGCTTGACCATAAGCTCTCAAAAAATAGATTTTCTGTGGTAGAGGTAACAAATTAAATGCAAACACTATCATGTTCTTCAACAAAATAAAGTACCACCTAGATGAGTTAGGGAAATATGGGCATTATTTGAAGGAATATTCAAAAGACAGAGTAATATTTATAATCACAAATTAGAACTGACCCAGTGGTACGAATCTAATAAATTGTCACCTACAATTTCTGTTTTGTCCTTTCTACATAAACCAAATTTTTTGAAAAAAAATTTTGAAATATTTTTACCTCCAATCAAAAAATAAATTCACATTTACATTTTAAAAATTAAAGTAATAATCAGCTTGCCAGAGGATCTGATTTATATGTAACAAAGAGCAGTACTAGAGGTGATATACTTGCCAAAATCAATTTGTCGGTTTGAAAAGTATGACAGTTTTATAGACAAATAAACTTTTCATATTAGTTTTTGAATATTAAATACGGTCTCTAAATATTAGCCATTAGACAGAAATATTTCCAAGGCTCTAAAAATCACAAACTAAGACTTAGTTATATAGTATAAATAAACCTTTCCTTTTAGAGGTAAAGAAATTCAACTAGACCACTTACTCATATTAAGCTGTCATTTAATGGTGGACTTACACATTAATCTTTTCATAACGCTAGTTATATAGTTGCATTTTATAAACTTTAGAGATCATATAAACCATGTTTGTCATAATGCAGCAGGAACTAAAGCTCCCTGATCGATCCTGCCTTCTTACTAACAATGAGGGACAGTAACTGTCACTTACCCTGTCCCCCTACAGAAGGCCTTCACACTGCCTGCCTACAATTATGTTTTCTCCTCCCTGACTCTTTAATTTTGCTGTAAATGATCACCTAACATGCAGCAGATAGTTAAACTCCAGATTTCACTTCTTGACAAATATTTATGTGTGTACATTTAATAAGTTCCTTTTCCATTGAACTCCTTTGGAGTTATTCCAGGTAAAGCCTCATAGATTGCAGTGACTGTACAAAGAAAACTGGTGAAGTAGAGAGGATTAAGAGGAATGATTTATTTGGTGGGTGGGAGAAATACAAGTTTGAAAATATATTATAGACAGCTACCTTTGATAGCTGCTTGAAAATAGAATAATTAAGAAGAACTCATGTCATTCACCAATTCTATAGCTTAGAACACTGCAGTTTGTTTTTAAATATCTTGAAATATTATATGTTTATGTGTGGAAAAAAAGTAAGCAATTATACTTGATTTATATTACTTGTTTCATATTAATGTACAAAAATACTTGGGTTTTTTGCAATTATACTTGTTTTATATTACTGTACAAAAATAAATATATAAAAATGTACTGAAATGGTACAGCAGATAAAATAATAATACTAATATTAGGATATTAATATCAATAGAACAGAGAGAATAGAATATTTATGATACCAAAAACTTGCATTTAATTATATGAGGTATAGTGCAATAAATCTATTACATATTTTTACCCCTTAGATAATTATGTTCCTTGTTCCTGTTAGTTAACTAATACATAGTTTAAAAAGTATATATTATCTAAGAATATTATAGTTTTTACCAGTTTTATGATTAAACACATGATTATTTTTAATAGAGAAATATATCACATTGATGTGCTCTTTAGATATACTTGGGTCATCAAATTATCAAAAGAAGGGATTGGTTACCAAAAAGGGATTGGTTACCAAAAAAAGAAATATTATAATAAAATGCCAGGAAATAATTTTTTCTAAAACCAAAGATAAATATTTATCATTCAGAATTTTCTTTTAAGTTGCCACACTTACAAAAAATAATTTTTTTATGGTGTAACTATTCAAACTATATATATATATATATATATATATATTACAAATTATTTAACCAACAATTACTATCTGCATTCACTATAAATTCTAATTCTGCATTAAAAAACTGTCTGCAAGTAACTTTTGCTTCTATAGATACTAACCTAAACTGACAGAGGTAAAGTTTGCTCTAAAGCCTAAAAAATACTAGATTGATTTGTTGAATATTAATAAGTAAAATGATTTGGAAATCTGTATTTGAAAAGAAAATGTTAATTAACAGACAATAGAGATCCTCATGCTTGCTGGAATCTTTATTCAAAATATTAAATATTACGGATACCTCTCTCCGCCGAGAAGCCCAACAAGTCTGTTTGATCTTCCATACCACAGCAGCCACCAGTAATAAGGATAAGAAACAACTGGAAAATAAAACACAAAGGACTTTTGCTCAATTTGCTCATATTGGAAATATGTAATGAAATAATAAAAGATACATAAAAGACTTAAAAATATAGAGAAGTAATCACTTTGTCTAGATAAATAATTCAAGCAAAGAAAGGTAAATCTGCAATATTTAAATGTTCTCTCAAGTATATTCAAAGTGTATAGGTAGAAAAATATTTATATTCTTTATTATACATTACGGTTTATCTTTAGGATTTTCTACAAGAAGGAATATGAATTTATAATTCATTGGTCTTATGAAGCAACAGAAATCACAACCAAAATCTATTTATAATTGCTATTACAAGTCATTAAATAATGCCTATTTTACAAATTCAAATGTCACACATATATTCATTTTATTTTTATTACCAAGTATTGTAGATATGAGTGTATTCCACCCACTGATTCTTAACCAAAGGTGATTTTGCTTCCTCCCCCTAAAGAACATTTGACAATGTCTGGGGACATTTTTGATTATCACTACTGAGAAGGCGTACAACTTACATCTAGTGGGTAGAGCTAGGAATACTCTAAGATATCCCATGATGCACAGGACTATACCCAACAACAAGGAATCATGCGATGCACAATGTCAATAGTACTGAGGTTCAGAAACCCCAACACATACTAATGTTTAAGAAATAATTCAATTAACAATTTTCATACACGTGGTCTAACTACTACAAGCAATAAACTAATACGTAATACAGGGCACTTTGTTAGTGGTAGCTTGAGCCTGACAAATCTCAAAATAACAGAGATTCATGTGAATCTGATTATTCAATCCCAACTCTGCATATGTTTGATTTTCCCTTCTTATGCATGATCTCATAGATGATGCTGTGAGAAGTCCCAGAAGTGAGCAGATCTGGGCCACCACAAATTGACTGGTCACTGGCCAATACAAAAACCTAGTTTTAAATCTTAATTAATAATTGTTCTATTTGCCACTTGATCCCACTCACAAATAGTGGCAATTTTTGACACTTCTACTCTTGTCACATCTTCAATATTTTTTTTTTCTCTTTTCCTCTTTTTCCCTGGAAGCAGAAGACCTCAGAATATCCATTGATGATGACAGGGACAATGATGATTCTAGTACAATTGAGTGTTGAAAACATTCCAGATTCTGTGCCAGGTACTTCAAAATGATGATTGAATTTAATTTCATAGGAATGCTTCCAGATGGGATACATTATTATTATATTATAAAAGAAGAATTCAGTCCTCAGTTTTTAAATCTAATTGATTTTAGTAATTCAAGGAGTAAGTGGTGGTACCAAAATTCAAATCCAGTTACTCCCACCTTAACCTTTTTCCTTCCCGTATGCTGGAAGCTCTGAGCTTGCCTGCATCTTGTAACAGTTCTGTTTCCATATTCATTTTCTAACCCTTTGTCCAGAATCAAAGGAAATGAGAGAAAAAGGCAGTGATCCTAATCTTTCCAACCACTGAGGTCCTTTTTGTTTTTAACATAGTTACCCTTTTCCCTAATATTTTCAAGCACTTTCTTTCTACCTCTTCTTAAATTAATTTTTCAAAGGTGTACAAGCCTCATATATCCTAAAAAGAAAAAACAATAATCTTTATTGATCCTATAGTTTCTGCTAGTTTGCTGAACAAGTCAGTGCAGCTACCTGCACCTCAATTTCCTCATAAACTGCGCCTCACTTAACTCCTTGAATCAGATATCTGCTTCATATACCAATAAAAATGTTAATAATAATTAATTTTTATATATTATCCAATATTTTAGAACGACCATTCCTTGGACTTTTTTCCAACTGAAAGTCATCATTACTTTCTTGACTAGAAGTTACATAAACTCGTCTTTTCTCTTTTAACAGATTTTCATTTCTCCATTGACAATACCAAGCACTCATACTTTAAAACTCTTTGAAACTAAATATTCTTTCTTTTCTTTTTTTTTGTTTTCCTTCATCCTTCCTGATTCAATAGAAAGACAATAAATATAAGTTACATTCCAGATTTCCTCTTTTAAATTATGAACACTCCTTAAAACTCAGTTCACAAAGGTATATTCTTATCTTGCTCTCAAAGAAAATGGTTATTCATTCTCATAGTTTCAACTATGACCTCCATTGGAATGATTTCCAAATCTGTATCTTTAGACCTGCTAAAATGAGAACATTTTATCATCAAATGGGATCTTAAGAGATTATTTCAAACTTCCTCCCCAGAAAAAAATTCCCAATATACCTCTGACTGTGGTCCAATGACTAATTAAATACTCATCATAGCTGGAAAGATGCTGACTCACATGTTAGTGCACTGTCTTTCTAGAGAGTTCAGACTATGAAAATATTCTTTTATCAATCAGTGCTGCTTGTGTCTTCTGGGTTAAACTGTGCATCAGTCTTCTCTGTGCTAAAACTTCTTTACATATTTGAAAAGTCTCCATGATTTTCTCTAGTCTACTGGCTCTCTACCAGTAATGTTTCTGCCCTCCAGGGAACATTTCCCAGCATATGGAGACATTTTTGGTTTTCACCACCACCGTTTGTCAGGTATCTGTTGGGATGTTATTTAAATTTCCTACAATATACAGATCACACTTCCAACAACAAAAATCTTCCCAACCCCAAATGCCAATAATGCCAAGGTTGAGAAACCCTTTTCCAGTCTGAATTATTACAATAATGATTTATTTCTCTATCAATACTAAGCACTGTGCTTAGCATTTTACATGAATTGTATCTTTAATTACCACAATCACACCAGATATACTGGTTATACTGTTACATTTTCATTTAAAGGATGAAAAAGCTGAGTCATGGAGAGTTTAGGTAAATTGCCTAAGTTTCAACAGCATTAAGTTGCAAGTTGTTCCCTTTCCTCTGACTTCCTTGTTTCACCGTGACTTTCCAGCTAAACTATAGAAATAAATTCAATTTTATTGTCTTTATACTCAGACATCAAATCTTCTCAACTGTTTATTTCAGAATGTCTGTTGTAGTAACCAGTACATATCCAGAAATTCACTTAGATGTAGTGATTAAATGCAATTGAAATTATTAAAATGTGTTTTATGTGATTACTTTATAATATGCAATATCCCCCGATCCAAATAGTTACATGATAAAGATTCAGTTTGAGATGGTTAAGATTATTTTAATTTCTCTAGGAGAAAGTTACATTCTAATAGAGTCAAATGGAGGGAGCTGTCCAAATGGAATCAATCCACCCAAACAGATTTGACCTGCCCAAGTAGACTCGAACTGCCCAAGAAGAATGTCCCATCCAGGAAAGTAGGAATGTGCCAAACCCTATCCTTCTGACCCTTTAAATTTCCATCCACCTTAAGCCACACGCTGACTTCCTTCTCAAGATCAGCTCACTCACACCCGGGTAGAATAAAGGTTGACGTAGCCCACACAGAACCTGGACTCCAGTTCCTTTTGTTCATGTTTCAGAACAATCTTTTATTTTCGGTCTTTGACCTCTCATTTTGATGCCAAAACTGGGGACAGAGTGAAGCTCCCTCAGGGGGCCAACATACACTCTGGCAGACTCAAGTAGATGGACTCTTGTTCTGACAAGAAAAAGAAAAATGGGGGAACCCCTCTGACCCCCACTCAGAACTCATCCACTTATTGGTGAGGTGAGCGTTTGTCTAGAACCCCTTCCTGAACATTTTTAATGTCTCTTTCCTGTTTCCCACCCCAGCTCCTCTTTCCTTCTCCCTCCATCTCTCTGGGCCTCTTAAGCATTCATGTAAAGCCCCTCTCTGAGCTTTTTAAACTTTTCTTCCTTTTCCCCACTCTGGGCTGAAAAATTTTGGTTGTCCATGCCCAACCCTGGAGCGTCAGACTTGCCCATCCAGTTCCTTCTGATGCCCTCCCCTCACCCCCTGTGGGCCTGAGCCACTCTTCTGGCTGGGGTCACACACAGAGGCCTGAACCTCCCTGACTCGAGCCTAGACCCCTGCCCTGGCCACCTACGGACTAACCCCAGTGAGTCAGACTCGCCCATCCAGGGAATCACATGTGGGGATGACTGGCCATGGGCCTGGGCCACTTTTCTCCAGCTGGTTTCACACCTAGAGGCCTGGTAACCTCTCTGACCCAGCCTCGGCCACCTCCTTCCTCATCCTTCTCACAGCTCTCTTTAGATTTTCACTTTAACTTCATTTATTTTTTACCTTCAGTTTCAAATATGAGGAACACTCAGTCATGGATTTCCCCTTCTTCACTGTAAGCTGCCTTTTAACTCACCCTGACTCTTTTAAGGCTCTATTCTAACCTTAAACCTAAATGCCTCACCTTTTTCTGTAACACTGCCTGGCCTACGTACAAACTAGACAATGGCTCCCAATGGCTAAAAATGGCACATTTGACCTCTGAATCCTCACTGATCTCAATAATTACTGTTGAAAATTAGGCAAATGGTCAGAGATCCCCTACATTCAGGCCTTTCTCCTCCCAAAAAATTCCTTCTTTGAGTTCATCTTGTGAACCTTCCCAAATTTTCCTTGCATGGGCCAAATCAGCCTTCCCCAAGTACCCTGAATCTCCACTGTCTTTCTTTGACCCATGAGATAACCCTCTCCCTTCTGCCCCTTCACAAATCCCCCACCTTCAACCTCCTCCCTATCCACAGAATTCTACCTCATCCTCCTCACCTTCACCATCTCTCACTCCTTTAGCCACATGTGGATGAAACAAGATAGTGTCCTTGATGGGCAGGGAAGGAAATATGGCAGACTCAGGCAGGGAATTGCACATGGCAGACCCAGACAGGGAGGGAAACATGGTGAACCCAATTTCCCCATCTCATATTAGATCTGGCCACACCTTTAGGCCTTCTACAACTACAACCACTATACTTCCTCTGAGAGGCTGCAGGAACAGAAGGTATTGTCAGGGTTCATGTTCCCTTTTCTCTCTCAGACCTATCCCACATAAGTCAGCAACTAAGTTTGTTCTACACAGATCCCACAAAACACTCTCAAGAATTTAGAATTCTAACCCAATCGTATGATCTGACCTGCATGATTTGTATGTTATCTTCGCCACCATCTTATTAACATGCATTTTATCTCTCAGTTTGCATGCAATATCCAGAGGAGGGGAGAAACTCCAAAAATTCCCCCAGGGCCCTCAGACACCCCAGCAAGATTTCATTGACCAGGCCTTATAGGTGCAGTAGCACTTCTCAGAGCCCTAGTTATTGGCTTCTGCCATGAGACAAAACCCTGCTACTTCTCAAAGCATCTCTGGGCACTCAGAAAAAAGAAAATCTCTCCCAGGACCATGTTTTAAATGCATTAGGCCCCAGGACACTAGGCAAAGCAGTACCCAAATCCAAATCCTTCCTGCAAGCCATGTCCAGCCTGTGGAGGGCCTCACTGGAAGTCTGATTGGTCTGGTCTTTCTGAAGATCTGGTTTGCAGTCACTCCCAGGACCTAGCGAAATTTCCTGACATTTTAAGCACAGCTGCAGAAGACTGATGATCCTCAGAAAATCAGAATGCCTCCTGGACAATCACAAAATTTGAACTCCAGGTATTTTTGCTAGTGGAAGGTAAGCTGATTTCTTTTCTAATAAACACAGGAACAACTTTTTCCATGCTGCCATCTTATAAAGGTCCTCTAAAACAAACAGAGATCTTGGTGATGGGAATTAATGGTACTTTAATGTGCCCTCACAGGCTATTCCACCCTCATCGTTCTTTGATCCTGACCTTCTTGATTATTTCCTATTTTAGGGGCACTAATTATGATTTTTCTCATTCTCAGTTCCAGACAGTAATTTTTCATCTCATTTCCCAATTTATTGACCAGGTAGTCACCTGAAAAAATGACTCATATCCTCGCCCTATGTGGATATCAACCAGTTCAAACTGTAGACCCAAGAATGTTCCTGTTGACACCACTTCCTTCTTTCTCCCATTTTCCCATTTTTCTCACAGGCAGACCTGCTACTCCTCAACCTGCAGGAAGCAGTCAAAGAGGAACCACACCCGTCATCCTGCCTCCTTATAATAGACTAAAAAGACCAGGATCATAAAGTCAAATGGAGAGACCTGCCCAAATAGAATCAACTGACCCAAATAGAATGGCCCATCCAGGAAAGTAGGAATGTGTGAACTCCAATCCTCTGACCTTTTAAATTTCCATCCACCTTAACCCACATCCTGACTTCCTTCTCACCTGCTCACCTGCACCTGGGTAGAATAAAGGCCAATGTTGGCCACAAAGAACTTGGACTCCATTTCCTTTCATTCATGTTTCAGAATAATCTTTTATTTTCAAATTTTAATTTTGAATTCTTTCTTATCTAAATTTTGTGACTCAGATGAAGAGTAACACCATTAAGTGATACAAAAGAACAGTGTACAAACATGTAGTTTTTACAATTTTACTTTCTTGAGGAGATATAGTAGAACCTGTGGAAATCGACCACCCAAGGGACTAAGACAAACTGGTCAACATACGGAGGTGGTAACATAAGGAACTAGGCCTGCTGTATTGACCAGATACATGTGAAAATTAGGTTATCTTAAGAAGCTGGCTAATGTAGGGAGGTGGCCAACTATGGGGGGTCTACTGTATATACTTTGGCATTGGTATCAAACGATTTCTATGCTAATTCTTATTAGGTTAGCAGTAAAAGAACTATCATGATGTAAACAAATTGGCTGATAAAATCAACAAACAGTTTAAGAAAATATTTTCTTAAAGATACTCTAATAACCTCCAATACATACAAATACCTCAATAAAATATATCTTCATATATGGCATATAACAGTTGTCATAAAACTTTGACTAAATGAATTAAATTGGTTCTTTAATTGATTGAATAACATCATTATTTTCTGACACTGAATGTCTTATTTGGCATTGTTATTCTTATACCAAGATAATGCTTTGTAAAAATTATTGATTCCTAATAATTTACATTACAAGTAAAAGTTCTAGTTCTTTTTAGAAGAATACCAAAAAAAACCATTGAGAATATTAGCTTCATTAAAAAGCAAAACAAATAAGCACACATACACACACACACACACACAAAAAGCACTTGTCAAATTTATCCAGTACAATTGAAAACTTACTTCCATCCCTTGGTGACTACTAGAAAATCTCAGTCTATACTGACAAGCCTGGAAGCCTATGGAGTGACAGAATTTGCATCTCTGATTTCTTCAGTGACCTCTATTCCATGTCCTTTCTATTAGCCCTACTCTGCCCACTGGACTTTGTGTGAGAGACAAAAATGCTATAAACTTTTACTATAGTAAGAGAATTCAGTTAGCTTTTCCCTACTCTCTCTCTTAAATCAAAGGACTTAACGGACAATGTGGAACATTAGTATCTTTTAATTTGCTATCGTGGCAAAATTTTGTTAGAGAAAAATAAGTTTTTAATGCTTTCTTTCACATATTTTTCTATTTTATTATACAAAAGCTTTTATTCCTTCTTGGTATAGACATTGGGGAGAAAGGGTAATTGAGTTTTCTTTTTAAGAAACTACGCTGTGTATTAATGGTGCCAGAAGATCAGAAAGGTTCAATACTCTTCAGTATAATTTTCCCAGTTGAATGAAATAAAGAAAAAAAGAACAGAAAGGAAAGAAAAGAAACATAAAAAAGCAAGTACATGAGCTGCAAAAATTTTAAATAGGGAAGCATAGGTGCTTGGGGAGAGATTTTTCAATAATTTGATTATAACCTTCACAAAATGGTCATTTTTGAAAGGATTCTGAATGTAAAAAAAAAAAAAAGCCATGAAACTTATTAAGTAATCTCATTTAAAGAAAATTAAAAAGAATTTAATGGAAGTAACATAGCCTGGTATAAGGTCCTATTGTAAAGTAGGTTTCTAGTGACAAGGAAATGCCCTCTGGTGGTAATCTAGTTGGCCAAATGCAAAAAGAGATAATATTGTAACTCATTTATAGCAATTTGAGGTTAATTAATCATATACCTCGTAAAGTCTTAACTACATAATTTAAAGGATGGTTTGGGCATACTTTTATTTTATTTTGCTAAAAAAATGTTACAAATGGGAGAATTGAGTTAAAAATAGAAATTATTACTAAAGTAATTTATTACCTAGTTATTCCAGAAAATATTTTTGAATAGTTTTATACTTTCATAATTCTTTAAGAATTTCTCCTTACCAACCTATCAACAACTACTAATTTAAAGTACAATAAAAGCTATGGGTATTAAAAAAAATTTTTTGTTTATGTTTCAGTCATCAAAATTACAAAGATGAGAAATATCAATAAAGCCCAGTGCATCAAAGTTGTAAATAATACATTGTTAGCATAAATTGTTACAAAATTTGTCGTGGTTAAGCAAGAGTTACTGTACCTTAGGATGCACACTATCACTTAAGATGGTTTCAAATACAAGTAACATTGGAACTACATGAATTTTATTTGCCCTGACATGGACTAAATTGTGTTTTCTCCAAACTGTGTGACTGTATTTGAAGGCAGGTCCTTTTAGAAATAATTAAGTTTAAATGAAGTTAATCATGGTAGGACCCCAATCTAATAGAATTTGTCTTTTTATAATAAGAGACACCAGAGAGTTTGCATACTTCCCCTCTTTTCTCACATGCATGGAGGAAAGGCCTGTGAGCACACAGTGTAAAGGTAGCAATTTGCAAGGCCAGGAAGAAAGCCCTCACCAGAAATTAACAGTTCTAGAGCCCTGATTTTAGACTTCCTAGCCTTCAGAACTGTGAGGAACTAAATTTCTATTGTTTAAGCCACTCAGTTTGTGGTATTTTCTTATGGCAGTCCAAGGTAAGAACTTCCCAAATTCCAAAAGTAGAATAAATTCCAGGTCTGATCCTAATGATACTGGACAGGTGGCATCCCAGCCAGGTCAGCCGAGTGACTGGAGGACCTGCCACCTCCATCTTGGTGGTGTTGGTGGCAGCAGCTGGCAGAGGAACCAGGAGGCTGGAGTGTAGGCAAGGGAGGGGAGCTTCCCTCCCCAACCAGAGGCTCCAGTAGCCAAAGGAACCCGACACAAGCAGGGGAAGACTCTGGCGATTCCTCTAGTGTATCTCTGATTGGTCCATTTTCAAAACCTGCTCCTAATTGGTCTGTTTTCAGGCCCTGAAAGCTCAATGGACAACTGCCCCTATATAAGCCCCTAAGCAGAGAGCCCAAGAGCAGATCACTGCAGACTTCCAAGGGAGAGAGGGCAGAAGAGCAAGAGCTGTAACACTTATATCCTGCTCTGCAAGGAGGTTTGGCTCTTTGTAAGAGCTGTAACACTTATATCCTGCTCTGCAAGGAGGTTTGGCTCTTTGTAAGAGCTGTAACACTTATACACTGCTCTGCAAGGAGGTTTGGCTCTTTGTGTAACACTTGTATCCTGCTCTGCAAGGAGGTATGGCTCTTTGTAAGAACTATAACGTGTATCCTGCTCTGCAAGGAGGTCTGGCTCTTTGTAAGAGCTGTAACACGTGTATCCTGCTCTGCAAGGAGGTTTGGCTCTTTATAAGAGCTGTGACACTTGTATAAAACCTATCTTACTACTGATCCTGCTCTGCAAGGTTTGGCTCTTTGGGAGAGCTGTAATACCTGTTGAATAAATCCTATCCTACTGTTGATCCTGTGGTCTGTCACTTCATTCATCGAACCACCAAGACCAAGAGCCTGGAAATCCAGTATCAAAATTCCAGTATCACTATCGTGGCCCTACCTACATTTCCCTCAATTCTCTGGACAGTCTACACTGCTGTGCATCAGATTTATTCTCAAGCCTGTTTCTCCATTAGGGCCAAAAGTAAATTCACACTTTATATTACGCACAGGCTTTATATTATGGACACTATTACACATGCCTAGTCTTTCCAAATGTTGAAGATGCACTAAATGGCATTAGATCCCTACCCATGAAACTGATAAGGGAATGATAGCCATGTGGATGGAGTTAAATAAAGGCTCAGAAAAGAATCCATAAAATCTACTATGGATATCATTTATGCAAAATACATTTAAAAATGTCTAAATAACCTCTCCAAACTACCCTATAACAGATTTGAATCTACACTGCATCTTTGATAACTCTTCAATCCTTATTGAAACTCTTTACTGAAATTAGAGTACTCTCAAGACTCATCTGACAGGTTCTTAGAGATACTAACAATATCCAGTAAAGAAAATCTTCCTGGTTGACTACTGTTACAAATAACCTACCTGAATAACATCTTATTCTTCCAAACTTGCAAGAAAAAGTAACCAAGGTCAATGTATACAGTGTTCCTTTCTACATTCAATTTTTTTAAAGCATGCTTTTGGAAACAACAATAATTAGGATACAAGTTTTAATTACAAAATTCTGTTATCATTTTAAAAGCAATATATACATTAAAAAAAAAAAACTATCCTAAAACAGGCAGCAGCAGGCAGAGGAACCAGCTGGCTGGAGGGTAGGTAGGGGGGGGCCCAGAGGAGGCTCCAGTAGTGGAGAGGCCTGACAACTGCTGGGGAGACACCAGCACCTTAGGTCTCCCTTCCCTTACACTTGAAGCAGAATAGGGAACCCCCCATTTCCTAGGCCTGGTCAATTTCAGGTAAGTTTCCTAGGCCTGGGAATGAAAGGGATTGTAGCCATTCATTTGCAACTGAGTTCCTGCAAAATGTTAACTATAGAGGACCCCAAGCAACTATATATATATATCCCTGGACAAAAAGCCCTGAGACAGACAGAGAGTGGGAGGGAGAGTGTTGTTCCCTGATCTGGGATCTCTCTGCCAGGAATTTTGGTGTTTTGTATTCTTTTCTTTTCTGTAAATAAATCCTGTCTTACCACTGATCTGTAGTCCGTGGATTCATTCATCCAATCACCAAGACCAACAACCTACTGAAGATGAAATTCTGGTATCACTACTATACCAGAAGTGTCAATAGTGCCACATTCTCTCTAACACTTGGTGTCAGTCTTATTCTTTTGAGCCACTGTATAGATATACTAGTATTAAGCAGTTTCAATTTGAATTCCCTGATAAAAATTAACTTGAACTCATTTGTATATTTTATTAGACATATAGATATTTTCATTTGTGAAATGCATCTTTAGTCTATTGTCATTTTAGGGCAGAAGGGTTAAGTTTGATGACTTTTTATTTGATTTATGTAATGCTATTATAAGTTCTTTGCCCTTTATATGTGTTGCCAACATTTTATACCACTGTGTGACTTTACTTTTCATAATATTAATTGTGCCTTCTGATAAACAAAATTATAGTCTAATTTTATTATAGTACTTTATGTACCTTATTCCAAGGTTATAAAGAAAAATTATATCCAGGCACAATGACTCAGGCCTATAGTCCCAGCACTTTGTGAGGCCAAGAGTTCAAGCCCAGCCTGGACAACATAGCAAGACCCTGTCTCTACAAAAAAGACGTTTAAATAGCTGAGTATAGTAGCACACACCTTTAGTCCCAACTACTCTGGAGACTGAAGCAGGAGCTCTTTAGCTTAGGAGCTGAAGGCTATAATGAGCTATGATTATGCAAAACTGCACTCCACCCTGAGTGACAGAGAAAAACCCTATCTCTTAAATGAAAAAAAAAAATCCCTAGTTATCTTCTAGATGCTTCAGGGTTTTCCTTTTTTGTCTGTATTTTATTTTTAGTATGAGGCAATGGATAACTGCAGAGGACATACATTTTTTCCTGTATACATAGCTAATAGACCTAGTACATGATAAAAGTTTTCTAAAAGTAATAAAAATTGTTATACAGTCCTTGACTTAGTAATAAAAGTTAACAACCATTTCAATCAGAGCCCTCACTACTGTTCCCTTTATTTCATCTCTCTTGTGTTATATCCACCTTAAAGAGGGATTGAAATCTTGTTTATATCCTAAAGATAATGTTGATCCTCTCTGAAAGCCATCTATGGGCTATAGTTACAATGTATCCAAAGTTTTTGCAATGATATCTGAGTCTGTCCCATAGGTGGGCCACTAATTGTCCTGTCTGGTGCCAGGGTAGGGTTCTACCCATTAGCTCTGTTTTCAAATTCTTTAGTACGTTAATTAGAACCAGATCTTCACATGTGCAGCTCAGTGGTGACCTCAGGAAATTTTAGGTAGTTTTCTGGAATAGCTCTCTCTCTTTGTTATGTCCTAAGTCCTTTCCAGTCCCCTGGGGTCCATTTTTTCATCCTTTGGTCAGAAACCACCCACTTCCATGATTTTACCAAGTTCTGTGCTGAGAGGCCAGAGAAGAGAGAAAGAAATAGGGTTTATCTTAACACTCTGTAAACACAGCTCCAACATACAAAGAGGAAGATTTCCCCTCCCTTAGAATTTTGGCCCTCAGAGCTTCTGGTTCTACAGCTAATGTTCCTGCTGCAGACTGCCTGATGTGGGGGGTCAGTGAATTAAGAAAAAAGAGGGAAAATGGGATGGGGTCTCCCCACTCTCTGAGCTTTAAGAGTTCCCTTTTTTTTTTTTTTTTTTTTTTTTTTTT
>NW_003852416.1:6482352-6538538 GCF_000181295.1 Otolemur garnettii
GGCTTTAAACTCAGGTGTCAATTCTAGCCTCTGCCCGCCCACTGCCTTTGTCTCAGCCAAATTAAAGAGTTCCCTTTTATACACCATGAGCCAGAACCAGAGGATTTTCCTCTGTCTAGAACACAATAGTCACTTTCAAGTTTCAGATTGCATTGAATTCAAGTCAGGGGATACTAAAGGGGAAAACATGGAAAACCATCCAAACAGCTCAGTGGTACTTCAAAGTCTTATGTTCTTCCCCGATCTGTTTGCTGATATCAACCAGCAAATAGTTGCCCATACATTGTGTCCAAGGTTATAGTTGAGTTCAGTGGGAGATAAAGAGATAAATATATGTGTGTTTACACAGTCTTTCTTAGTACTAAAACTGTATTGTGAACAGACATTTAACAATGTTGCAAAGGCATTTCAAAAGATCCCCCAGTCTTTACAACAAAGCATGCTGTAGCAATTTGATAATGCAAAATAGTGAACTTTGTATTATATCTCAGTCATAAATAAATACCTATAACTGAAATGGATCACAGACCTAAATGTCTGACATAAAATACAGTCATGTGTCACTTCACGATGGCATTGGGTTCTAAGAAATACGTCATTAGACAATTTCATCTTTGTTCTAGTCTCACAGCATGTATTTACACAAACCTAGATGGTGTAGCCTACTACATCCCTAGGGTATAAAATATAGTCTTCTGCTCCTAGGCTACAAACCAGCACAGCAAATTATCACACTGAATATTGAAGGCAATTATAAGCCAGTGTTATTATCTCTAAACATATCTAAAGATAGAAAAGATTTTGTGATACCATAAAATCATGGTTATTATAACCTTCCCCTGTAATTAAATTATTTAAAAACACTTTGGCTATTTTGCATATAATATATTGAGACCATGAAGGTGGAATATGTAGGGGATTAAAGAAAGAATTTTTTTAGTTGATTCCAAAGTAGAGAAGTTGGGTAAATAGAAACAGAACCAGAGAATCCTCAAAGAGAGGCAGTTGCCAAGACAATAAGTTCAATTTAGGACCTGATAAGTTTGAGGTGTAAAGCAATATTTAGGTAAAAGTAGGAAGTTACTGACATGATTCTTTAAGAAGTCTGTTTCAGTGACAAGTGTTTCAGATCTTAGCAATGTAAACTAGATATGGAGCATGGGTTCAACTAATTTGCAACAAACTGCACCATCAATAGTTTACCCTTTCCACATTAAATATTTTCATTTATAAGAACAGAGAACAGGTGGGACCTAAATACCTATTTTCTTTAGAACAAAGTCCTAGAGAACATTCCAAAGTGAAGCTCCCATATAATATAATAACAAATCATTTATTGTTTCCATTTAGCTAAACCTCTATCTTCAGGCTTCATTTTCCTTAATATAGCCATCATAATAATCTCACTTTTTAAAAGGAGGACTTCTGTTTATTTTTCATACTTCACAGAGTTCTTTGTCCTTGATCCATTTTCTTTTTATGTCTTTATGCCAAATATTCCTTCTGGGTTATTCTACTTTGATGCAGGGATTATGGTATTAATAATTTAGGTTTATTGCTTTTCCTCTAGGAAGTTATATCTCCTTTTTATTTTGTCTTTTGAAATATCCTTATATACATGATTAAATGTTTTATTTCACCAAAATCTAGATCGTTGTGTTAAGTTTGCATTATTCTTCCCACCGGTATGTTTACTTCCATAGAATCATCTTTGATTGTTTTTACTTTTCAATTGCTTAACTCCTATTTCTTTTCATTTTGTATTATTTAAATTCTTTTAACCCTTCCTTTAAAATTCCTCCAAATTCTCATCATCTCTCTTGCTGCCTTGTACCTACTAAGGCAGTTATAAGAGAGGCAGTTAATAACAAGTGTTAGTGAAGATGTGGAGAGATTGGATGTCTCATCCTAGGTAGGAGGACTATAAAATGGTTTTTCTTCTTTACTCAGCAGTTTGGTGGTTAGTCACAATGTTAACCAAGAGTTACTATATAATCAGCAATTCTACTTGTAGTTATATATTCAAGAGAAATGAAAACATATCCCAACATAAAAACTCATACACAAACGTCCACAGTGGCATTATTCAAAGTAACCAAAAACGGAAAAAATCCCAAATGCCTATCAACTGATAAATGGAGAAATAGAATTCATACAGAAAATGAAACATTATTCATAAATAACAAAAGAAGTGCTGATACACACTATATAGTAGATAAAGCATGAAAACATTGCATTAAATGAAAGGAGACAGCCAAGAAAGAACAGCTATGATATGATGTATTTATGTATGTCCAGAAATCTATAGACATATATAGTGATTAGTGATGTTTAGAACTGACTTATAGGGGAAGAACAGTGAGTGACTATTAATGAGTACATGATTTCTTCTGAAGGGGATGAAAATGTTCCAAAATAGATTGTTACAGTGCTTATAGAACCTATGAACTGTGCACTAGGAGTGGACATATTGTATCGTATATGAATTATATCTCAAAAAAACTGTTTAAAACTTATATTAGAGATCAGAGAACATGTTTAAAAATTAGACAATGAAACATAAAACTGAAAGTTACAAAATTTTTTTGTATTCCTATGTGATTCAGAAGGAGGAAAGAGAAGTTAATGAATAGTTTGAGCTAGGGAAGTATGCATATTAAAATATAACAGCAATTAATACATAAAACATAAAATCTATTAATCCTAAACTGCTGGAAGAAAAAGAAAATAAAAGAATTATGAGAAGCTCCTTTAATCTAATAGAAAGCAGGGGGAAAGAAAAAGGAAGAATCCAAGAAAGCATTTTTTTAAATAATAAAAAGATGAAGCAAATTAAAATACATCAATAGTCACTAAATTTCCATTTATATCCCATCACTTGAAATTCAGAGATTCTCAGATTACCAAAACAAGAAAAAAAAATATTGAAAGTGAAAAAATAAAAAAAGACATAGGCAAATTCTGACAAAAGAAAACCATAACTAACTATATTTAAGTTATACAAAAAACATGTTAAGATAAAAAGTACCAACAGCAACAAAGAGAATTCAAAATGATTAAAACAAAATTCAACTCAGTAATTACTCTAGGTAATGAATAGAACAACCAGATAAGGTAAACAAGGAAATAGAAGATTTAAACAATAAAATGCACCACCTAGATTTAACAGACATAGACAGGATTCTCTACTTAGCAACAATAGAATACACATTCTCCTCAAAGGGTCATGGACATTCTTCATTTTTCTTATGTGTTAGGTAAAAAATAAAGACTCAAGAGATTTAATAAAAAATAGCTATCATATAAAGTATCTTTTCTAACCATATGAGGATAAAGATAGAAATCATTAACAGAAGAAAAAGTGGAAAATTAGAAAATATGTGGAAACTAAACAACACATTCTTAAACAATTGATAGATCAAATAAAAAATCACACTTGAAATTATAAAATACTTAAAGAATGAAAATTAAATACAACATACCAAAATTTATGAGACACAGTAAAAGCAGTGCTAAAGGGGAAATCTATTTACATCTACAAGCATTAAGATACCATGTTTTGCCGAAAATAAGACATTATCTTATATTTATTTTTTCTCAAGACACACTAGGGCTTATTTTCAGGGGATGTCTTCTCTCTGCACTGAAATGCATGATGTGGCTATGCAGATACGCTGCATAGCCATGCCCATCATTAGGTCTTATTATTGGGGTAGGGCTTATATTTAACAAATGCATAGAAACTCTGCTAGGGCTTATTTTGGGGGTAGGTCTTATTTTCGGGGAAACATCGTATCAAATCCACAACTTACCTTTACAACTTAACTAGAAAAAGAAGAACAAACTAAATTCAAAAGGTAGCAGAAGGAAGGAAATAATAAATACTACCAAACATAGAAAATAGGAAAATAGAGAAAATCAACAGTGCCAAAGTTGCTTCTTCAAAAAGACCAACAAAAGTGACAAACTTCTAGCTAGACTAAGTAAACAAAGAGAAAATTCTAATTACTAAAGTTAGAAATAAAATTCAGGGCATTTTTTCCCTGCAGAAATACAAATGATAATTATAAGAGTGCTATGAACAACTGGATAACCTAGAAAAAATAGATGAATTCCTAGAAACACAAACCTTACTAAGACCTAATCATGAAGAAACAGAAAAACTGAATAGACCTATAATGAGTGAGGAGATCGAATTAATAATCAAAGATATCCCAACAAAGGAAAAGGCTGACCTCAATGGCTGCTTTGTTAAATGCTAGCAAGCATGTCATAAGAGCTAATATGAGTCCTTCTCAAACATTTCCATAAAATTTAAGAGGATGGAAAGATTCTAAATCATAGTGTGAAGGCAGCATACTACATATTAAAGTCTATGGAATGAAACTAAAGCAGGATATTTAAAATGGGTGGCTACAAATGCATATAGGAGAATCATACAGATAGAAATCAATGAGCCGCCTTATATTTTCAAATGAAGAAATTAGGGGAAAAATGATAAAGTAACCCCCCAAAGTAGAAGAAATAAGAGCAGAAAATAATGAATTAGAAAACAAACAATGGTGAGGAGCCTTGAAATCTTGTTTTAAAAATGATAAGCAACACTATCTTTTGAGAACCAGCACAAAGAAGGAGAACAAACCAGAGTGGGAATGGTGGGCATTGAGGAAATAAGATATACAAGAGACATAAAATGGTGTAGTGCCTGTGTCTCAAAAAGGTAGGGTGCTGGCCCCATATGCCAGAAGTGGGGGGTTCAAATGCAGCCCAGGACAAAAAAAAAAAAAAAGAGAGAGAGAGAGAGACATAAAACACACAAGAGACAAAGATGGGATAAGCAGGACTGGAGCAGCTAAGACTGCAGCCAACACTGAACTTTGAAAACAGCTTTATTTATACAGTATCTTAAACAAGGTTACTAAATGACATAAATCTTACCATATGGAGTAAAGATTAACTTTAATGAGGAAAAGTTGCATCCTCCTTTCTGGCAAAAAAATGAAAGTAAGCAGGGACTACATGACTTCCGGCAGAGGAGAAAAGAATGGTTGTTGTTAAAGGAGGAGAAGCAGCTAGGGGTTGTTCCCTGAACATCTCCCAAGGCTGTGAGGGCCTTGGTGCCTCACGATCAAAGCTCTTAGGTGGCTTATCCATAAAAAAAAAGGGGGGGGGGAAATTAAGCAAAATTTTCTATGAAAGGGAGGTACAATTCTAATAAGGGAAAAATTTAGGATATCAATATGGAAAATCTGTCAATAAATTTGTAAAATAAAATAAAGCAATTTCCTTTAAAATTGAATTATCAATTATGTCTTGTAAACAAAATAGATCACCAGGTAGACTTATAAATATTACTGAAATTTAGTCAAATCAAAAAGTCTACCCACAAAAAAATACAAATTATACAAAAACAAAAAATCTTACCAAATTCATTTTTTACATTTTTTTTCCTTTTATTGAGTTATATATACATAGATCATGAATACATTTATGCTTTTTAGGGGTACAATGTGTTGCTTTTTTATACAATTTGGAATGGTTACATTGAACTAATTAATATCACATTCACCTCATTCACTTAATTATTGTGTTAAGACATTTATGTTCTATACCTGGTAGATTTGACTTATACCCTTACTACATACTCCATAGGTGTGGTCCCACTGTTTAGCCTCCCTTTATCAAACCTCCTCTCGCCATCCCCTTCTACTTTTCTCCTTTATCGTAGGCTATAGTTGTGATCTATCTTTCATAAGAAAATGTAATTATGAATGGGCTTCATAAAAGTATTGAGTACATTGGATACTTTTTCTTTTGTTCTCGAGATACTTTACTAAGAAGATTATTTTTAAGCTCCATCCATGTAAAAAAAAAGAGGTAAAGGCATCTTTTTTAAGGCTGCATAATATTCCATGGTATATATATATACCATAATTTATTAATCCATTCATGGGTGGATGGGCACTTGGACTTCTTCCATGACTTGGCTATTATGAATTGAGCTGCAATGAACAATCTGGTGCAAATATCTTGGTTGCAAAGTGATTTTTGGTCTTTTGGATATATACTTAGTAGAGGAATTGAAAGATCTACTTTTAGACCCTGAGTGTTCTCCATACTTCCTTCCAAAAGGAATGTATTAGCTTGCATTCTGCAGTGCAGAAGTGTTCCCTTTTCTCAACATCCACACCAACATCTGTAGTTTTAGGATTTTGTTATGTGGGGTACTCTTACTGGAGTTAGATGATATACCATGGTGGTTTTAATTTGCATTTCTCTGATGATTAAAGATGATGAGCATTTTCTCATGTGTCTAGAGACCATGCACATGTCTTCTTCAGAGGCTTCTGTTCAACTCTCTTGCCCACAATGAAATGGGATCACTTGTTCTTTCTTTATTGATAAGTTAGAGTTCTCTGTGGATTCTGGGTATCAACCCTTTTTCAGAAACATAATGTGAAAATATCCTGTCCCAGTGAGAGGACTGTCTACTTGCTTTGCTTGCTGTGTTCTTGGCAGTGCAGAAGGTTTTTAGTTTGATCAAATCCCAGTAATGTATTTTTGGTATGGATTCAATTGCCTAGAGGGTCTTTCTCATAGTGTGTTCTCCCAGGCCAAATTCTTCAAGTGTTTCCCCCTCACTCTCTCCAAGAATCTTTACAGTTTCATGTCTTAAATTTAAGTCTTTTATCCACTGAGAGTCAATTTTTGTTAGTTGTGAAAGGTATGGGTTCATTTTCAGGCCTCTACAAGTTGCCAGCCAGTTCAACCGGCACCATTTGTTAAATAGTGAATCTTTCCTCCAATTTATATTTTCAATAAGCTTATCAAAGATCAAATGACAATAAGTGTCTGGGTTCATCTCTTGGTTTTCAATTCTGTTCTATACACCTACCTCTCTATTTTTGAGCCAGTACCATCCTGTTTTAACCACTATAGATTTATAATATAGTCTAAAGTCTGGTGGTCTGATTCCTCCTTTTGTTTTATTTCTGACTAATGGCTACTTGAGGTTTTTTCTGTTTCAATATGAAATTTAGTACTAATTTTTACAGTTCATTAAAATATGACAGAGGTGTTTTAATAGTTATTGCATTAAATCTGTAGATTGCTTTGAGTAATATGGACATTTTAATGATGTTGATTTTTCCTAGCCATGAGCATAGTATGTTTTTCCATTTATTAACATCTTCAGCTATTTCTTTTCTCAGAGTTTCACAGTTCTCTTTATAGAGATCTTTCATGTCCTTAGTTAGGTACACTCCTAGATAATTCATCTTCTTTGGCACTATTGTAAAAGGAATAGAGTCCTTGACTGTTTCTTCAGTTTGACTGTTATTGGTATACATAAATGCTACTGATTTGTGAGTATTGATTTTGTATCCTGAGACATTGCTATATTCCTTGATCACTTTGAGAAGTTTTATAGTTGAGTCCTCTTGGGTTTTTCAAGATATACAATCATATCATCTGCAAAGAGTGAAAGTTTGATCTCCTCTGACCCTATATGGATACCCTTGATTGCTTTCTCTTGCCTAAATGCAATGACTAAGGCTTTCATTACAATGTTAAAAAGCAGTGGAGACAGTGGGCAACCTTGCCTGGTTCCTGATCTGAGTGGAAATGTTTTCAGTATAAGATTTGCTGTGGGTTTACTGTAGATGGCCTCTATCAGTTTAAGAAATTCCCCTTCTATACCTATTTTCTTAAGTGTTCTGATCATGAAAGGATGCTGGATATTGTTGAAAGCTTTTTCTGCATCAATTGAGAGAATCATATGGTCTTTGTTTTTTATATTGTTAATATGATGCATTAAATGTATAGATTTACGTATATTAAACCAGCCTTGAGACCCTGGGATAAAACTCACCTGGTCATGATGTATAATTTGTTTGATGTGTTGCTGGGTTCTGTTTGTTAGGATCTTATTGAATATTTTTGCATCAATTTTCATTAGAGATATTGGTCTATAATTTTCTATTCTTGTTGGGTCTTTTCTGGGTTTGGGGATCAGGGTGATATTTGCTTTGTAGAATGTGTTTGGAAGTATTCCCTCTTTTTCTATGTTTTGGAAATGTTATTATAGGTTCTAATTCCTCTTTGAAGGTTTGGTAGAATTTTGATATGAAGCCATCTGGTCTCAGACTTTTCTTTTGGGGAGATTTTATATAGTTGATGCTATTTCAGAACTTGATATAGGCTTTTTCAATATTTCTACTTCTTTCTGGCTAAGTCTAGGAAGGTGGCATGCTTGCAAGTATTGGTCTATTTCATTCAGATTTGTGTATTTCTAAGAATAGAGTATTTTGTAATATTCATTAAGGATATTTTAAATTTCTGAGGAGTCTTGTTATTTTGTATTTGTCATTTCTGATTGATAAAATTAGGGATTTTACTCTTTTGCTTCTTATTAGGTTAGTCAAAGGTTTATCTATTTTATTGACCTTTTCAAAAAAACAATTTTTTGATTGATTGATCTGTTGTATAATTCCTTTGTTTTTAATTTCACTTAATTCTGCTCCAATTTTTGTTATTTCTTTTCATCTGCTGGGTTTGGGGTTGGAATGTTCTTCCTTTTCCAGTTGCTTGAGATGTCCCATTAATTTGTTGATTTCCTTTCTTTCTGTTCTTTTAAGGAAGGCTTGCAATGCTATAAATTTCCCTCTTAGGACTGCCTTTTCAGTACCCTTCAGGTTCTGATATGTGTGTCTTCATTATCATATTGTTACAAAAATTTGGTAATTTCCTTCTTAATCTCATCTATAACCCAGCAATAATTCAGCATAAGGTTATTTAGTTTCCATGTCTTTGTGTGAGTATGAAGATTCCTGTTGTTACTGAGTTCAACTTTTATTCCATGATGATCTAAGAAGATACAAGGAATAATTTGTATTCTTTTAAGTTTGCTGAGGTTAGTGTTGTGACCTAAGATGTGACCAATTTTGGAGGATTTTCCATGGGCTGATGAGAAGAATGTGTATTCAGCTTTGTAGGTTGTTGTTTTCTTACATCTGGCTGCTTACAGAATTTTCTCCTTCATATTAACTTTGGCAAAGTTAATTACAATGTGCTGGGAAATACTTTATTTGGGTTGAGTCATGCCGGGGTTCTGAAACTGTCTGCTATCCGAATTTCAGAAGCTCTTCCCATGTTTGGGAAGTTGTCCTTGATTATCTCTTGGAGTAGAGCACCTTTCGAAACAACCTCATCACTTTCATGAACTCCTATAAAGCAAATGTTTGCTTTCTTGGAATCGTCCAACAGCTCTCTGAGAGAATGATCTGTTTTTGCTCTCCATTTCTCTTCCTCTTTGAGCATTTGGAAGTATTCAAAAGCTTTTTCCTCAATGTCAGAAATCCTTTCTTCTGCCTGCTCCATTCTGTTACCGAGGGAGTCTACTATATTTCTCATATACTGGAGAGCCGCAAATTCTTTTCTCAATGTGTCAAAATCTTTGATGATTTTGTCTTTTTTGAATTATTCCTAGAATTTCTAGTTCCAACTTTACTTCCATTTTGTTAATCTTATTTGCCATCTAAATTCTAAACTCAATTTCTGAGATCTCAGCTATTTGTTTATGAATGGAATCTTCTCGTCTGTCCACCTTGTCATTCCTTAGGGGAGTTGATCTACTCTGATTATTATATTGCCAGAGTTTTTCCGCTGATTCTGTCCCATGATTATTTTTCACCGTTTGTCTAGATGAGCAGGTAAGATGAAATTGGATTTGGGGCTCCTTGAGTAATGATTAACCAGCCCTTTGCCAGAGAGCTTGGACTGGTGACTGCAGCTTTTCCCCTACAGCTTCACAAAGGACCCATACAGTACTATAGCCTATGACTCTGAGGACCTGCTTGGTGTGGTGGGGCTAGGTGACTCTGTCTTGTATTCAGCTGGTCTCTTTACAATCCTAGTGAATCAGTAACTCTAGGTTGAAGTCTCAGCAGTGGAGAAATACAAGAAACTAAGACACCCTGCCCTCTCACAGACAACAACTGGAAGAGGAAAATCAAACCTTTCCACTACAATACAACCAGGGTACCACCTTGGAGGGTCCTCTGGTGATCGGCCCAGGTCAAAAGTTCCAAACTAATTGTCCCAGTCAGCACCAATTCTCAAGTGGGAGAGTTGAATAGGTCTCTGGCAACTAGATGACAGGAGTCTATTGGCAGCTCAAGTGTGAATCACTCCAGTGCTCCATGGAGTCAGAAAGGCCTGCCCAGCAAATGAGTTAGTTGTGGGGAGGTTGATGCCTCCTTCCCCACCTTGCACCTCCATCATACCCAGTCTCTGGTAACTCCACGGGTTGTGGTCCAGTTCCTTCCAATAAGCAAATGTGCTAGGGGTTTGCACCTTCTAGAATCACAGGGAGATAAATGTCTTCTTGGCCATGCTGCTACACTCTGCCACCAGTCCGCAGGGAGCACTGAAGCCTGACTAACGCAGGTGTTCAAAGGAAGTTATGGAGTGTCACTCAGTTCCAGTCCTACCCTGGCTGATACTGCTGCCATTTATATTCTCACAGAATTTTTGTTTCTGTCCTGGCTGTGTTCCACCGTGGGCCAGGCATGTTTTGAGTTCACAGAAGCTGTGATTCAGCCCGGTACTGTGCCACTGCCACCTCGCAAATTCTCACGAAGCTGGCATCTCTGTCTCCACTGCACTCTTATTTGGGGCAGATGTGATTAGAGCTCACAAAGGGCTCTTGGTTCCTGCCCTGTCCTGGGCTGATGCTGCTGCCACACACCTTCTTGTCCTGGCTATGCTTCACTGGAGACTGGGTGCATCTTGGGCTCACAAAAGCAGCAATTCTGAGTCAATTCTGCCATGGGAGTATGCCATCTCTGTGCGTGTGTATTCTAGTCTCAGTCCCCTCCGAGCCCTGCCCGGGCAGGAATCATTACAGACATACCCTTTGCTCATGGGGCCTGCATTTCCATCCCAGATCTGCTCCAACCGTGGCTGTCCCTGGAGTTGAGGCCCAGCTCCCTCTAGTTTCTAAAAGAGATGGGAAGTGTTTCTCCAAAATACCACCAGGGGTGTGAACCCTATTATTCCCGCCAGCCCCACCACTGCCACGCTCTGCTGCAGGGCACTGTTTCTTGGCATTGTTTCTCCCTCTCCCGCTTGGCTCCCTCACTCCACAGTCCCTGCTTTACTCCTGTGCTGCTGATTCACCACAGACTTTAGCAGCCCACGCCTTTCCAGTACCTCTCAGATAATTGCCCAAAAGTCTGGACTCTGTGGGAACAGGCTTCCAGACCTCAGGGTGAGAGTGGAGGGGTGTACTAGGAGTTCAGAATTGCAGGTAGATTATATGTTCAGTTTTATGCCTGGTGGGAGATTTCCAAGGCACACAAGTGGTTTCTCTCTGGGGAAGGAGTTCTAGTTTTTAGTGGGTCTCCCCCATGGGACAAAATAGGAGATCTGAACTCTGCTCACTTTTTTATAGAAAGTATACTGTGAGCTGTTCTCATGGGGGAGGGGACTTACATCCGCTTGGCAATGGGTTTTGTACCTATTGTTTATTTCCTTGGGGTTACAGTTCACCTCAGCAGGGGTGATGTGCATTCTTCAACCTTCTCTCTTGGCTCAGCTCCAAGCCATCAGCTTACTTGATAAGCTTCTGTCCATTAACTCTCCTGAACAGGAGCCTCTGTGGAAAGCTGGTTCCAGTCAGCCATCTTGCCTCTCCCCCCCTCCATTTTTTTACAAATTTAAAAGCTTGTTTTACCAACTATCAACCAAAAAGTTAACTTTATTTTGTCAACCATTAAAATATATATCTCTAATCTCTGACCGCAGAGAGAACAATTACCCCAGGCCACTGCACTCTGAAACCCATGTCTGCATTTACTCTGAGGCCCCAGTTCCTCCAAGGGCTGCTCTCAGTCAAGAACTGATCATGGCAGATAACATCAGACAGGCCTGTACCTGGCAGATGCAAAATGGGTGACCTTTGCTCAAGGAAGTGGCACTGGCCCCAATCTTCCCTCACAGGAGTTTCTCCTAATACATTTATTGCTTGTCTAATCTCATCTTGGTATCTGCTTCTTCAAAGACTTTTGATCTAAGCAGGAGGAAAGATGAGGATTTGGAATTGACTCACTGATTGGCATGATAAGATGACAACACACATATTGATAAGTAGAGCATGGAGAGTCACTGGCAGAAGGCTCAAATTGCTAAAATTTCACCACTGGTGACCTGAGAAAATATCTTGATGGAGAAAATATTTGTAGATATAATAATTCAGGCATTTGAAAGATAAGGAAAACAACTTCAAAAGGGAATAGAGTTGTATAATTACTATTATGTTGTATTGATACCTGCAGAGAGATGAGAGACTAAAAGGCATTAACAAACATTACTTGCCAGAGGATCTCTTTTATAGCTTTAAATGAGGCCCTTATGTTTGAAAGTGGAAGAGACAACATGTATAAGCATTAAGCTCATGATCTAGTTGTTGGAATTGCAGAGTTCCTAAGATAACCGAATGTTTAACCAAAGCAGCTCTGTTATGCAAAAGTAAGGGCCATGGTTGGGAAGACCAGGATGCTGAAAAATGAGATAGAAATATATGTCTGAATGCTTCTGAGGATGCTGGCTTATAGCTGCCTTCCCTAGTATTAACTAGCACTTTTCTCATGTAAGAAGGCACTGAAAGGGCCAGGCGCAGTGGCTCATGCCTATAATCCTAGCACTGTGGAAGACCAAGGTAAGCTAACAAGTTTGAGACCAGCCTGAGCAAAAGTGAGACCCCTTGTCTACTAAAATAGAAAATCTGAGGCAAGAGGATCACTAGAGCCTAAGAGTTGGAGGTTTCTGTGAGCTATGACACCATAGCACTCTACCCTGCACAACAGCTTGAGACTCTGTCTAAAACAAAAAGAAAAAAAAGAAGGGACTAAAAAACTTTCTACTCTCTAAGGCAACAGGTGTTCCCCTCACAAGCTGTCCCACTTCCTCTATTGACTGCCAGACTGATAATAGAGTTAAATCAGAGTATAACCCGACTGAACCCGAGAAGAGAGAAAACATATTGCACACCTGAAATAGCTGCAAGAAATAGCAAGAATGTACTGGCAGAAGTCTTGGGAGTACAACCAGATTTGAAGTTTGGTGGTATTTGATCAAGGGAAATAAAATGTAAAACTAAATAAACAAAAAATTAATTGATTTTGGTGCATATGTATGGGAGCATAGGAGATATAAGGCCCTACTAAGAACTTCAGGGAATGTAGCAAATTTGTTGCTAAAGTAATGCTTTGAAGCCTGAAAAATGCTATGGCCAATATAAAGTGAAATTGAAGTGCCTGACTTGCCCTGGCATATTGAAACAAAGGAATAAGAAGCCAAGGAAATGAACATGCTGGAATGGCACGGATTATATCAAGCCAAAAGAACTATCAGAAGGTTACATTCCATGGGAGGACCCAAAGAATAAACTATGCACTAAGATCAGTATGCATATGCTGATAAGAGGGGCACCAGCATTATAAAGAAGTTTAGAGTTGGCCTTCTTCTGCATACTAGAGCTGAAAATAGGAGATACAGTCACAAGACTCATTTGTTAATTGCCATAAAATTATAGGGACCCAAAGTAATGGAAGATAGGTGTCAGGGCTTACCTGCCAAAATCTAGAAGCCACAATTACCATAATTAGATAAATAAGATTAGAGGATCTGCCAAGGGTTTGGCCCACAAAAAGTTGTAGGGATATTTGACTTGCCTGAGCAAGAGTGAGACCCTGACTCCTAAAGAAAATGGAAAAACCCAGTTGGGTGCTACAGCAAGCACCTGTAATCCCAGCAGCTTCCAGAGGCTGAGGCAGTGGAGTGCCCACAGCCTGAGCCTGAGGTTGCAGTGAGCTAGACACCATTGCATTCTGCTCAGGGAATAGCATGTGACTCTGTCTCAATAACAATGAATGAATAAATAAATAAATAAATAAAATAAAGCATAGTATCCAGAAGGACAAAATAAGTGGGCAGCCAACAGGGGTATTTTAAGGAAGAACAGAGGAACAGGAGGCTAAAAGTAGTTGCTTCAACAGAAAGTCATGATCCTACACTCAGTTCACAGACTTGAGCTAACTAATATAGGTGGCTGTTCCATAGTGAGAAACCCTAAAACATCTTGAAAAGTAGATAAAATGATCCCTAAAGAGACATGAGTACATATACAGATATATACATAGGAATAAGCAGACATTGTGAGCACTATTCATGAGGTTAGAGGTGAGATTGATACCTGAGGACTTAAAATGTCAATCTTAGAGTCTGGGTGTTTGGTGAGGTGAGTTCGGTGGCAGATAAATTCTGACTAAATTCTAGATCACAGTGTGTTAACTCTGTCTATGTTCCACCAAGTGGTCATTTCCCCAGTCACTGAGGATATCGCTAGAATTGATGTACAGGGTAGTTGGAGTAAAACTGTATCTCTGACTTAGTGTAAGATCAGTCACAGTGGGAAAGAGCAAGTAGTAACCTATGAAAATGCCCCCCTGTAGACAAGGTAGTAAATACAAACTGTAATGTCATCCCAGTGGAATCATGAAATTTAGTACAACCATTAAAAACCTAAATGGTTTGGGGCAATGGTCTCTACCATATCTTCATTTAGTTTATTTCTTTAAAATAAATAATTCAGACATTTTAGACCCAGAATACTTGGTTTTCCATTTTACACACCAGAAAAAGAACAATTTCTTTTAAAAATAATTCCTTTCAGTTTTCTAATCATATACTATGTTATTTTACACACTTGAACAACAAGAACAACAAAAATCCTTAAATTCAATGTGTGAAAGAAGAGATTTAGAGAAGCTAGGTGCAATAGTTTGGATATTCAAACCTCTAAACCTCATGTTGAAGTTTGATCCTCAATATTGGAGGTGGGGCCTAATGGGAGATTGTTTGGTCACAGGCAGAGTGTGTGGGGGTGGGAGTAGGGACCAATACATCATGAATGGCTCAGTGTCCTCCAAGAGGTAGCTGTCCAAAAGAGTCTGGCCTCCCTATGTAATCTCTGCACACACCAGCTTCCCTTCTCTTTCCGCCATGGGTGGAAGCAACTTAAGACCCTCACAAAATGAAGATGTTGGCATCATGATTCCTGTATAGGCTGTGGAACTGTGAACCAAATAAACCTCTTTTCATTATAAATTACCAAGCCTCAGGTATTCCATTATAGTGAGACAGTGGACTAAGACAGTGACTCATGTAAGATGGCACAAAAAGCTCAGATCAGAGCCATGTCTATAAATGATCTCGCTAGTACTGGCACTACTATGTTTACCACCAGAACTATACACAATGTAGAGGTAAAAAACTGTCACAAAGTGTGAGAACTGGTCCTACAGAGCTATAGCTAAACTGAAAAGCTGACACATTCACCTCTGCTACCCCAATAACATGGTGAGAAACAGCAATGGCAGCAACAATGGCCCGATTGAAGGGTATCCGGAAATGTTAATCTGTTTAAAAAATCTCTTACAAGTTAGTGTGGCCTTATGAAAATTAATAATTAATAAACTTCAAAATATTCAATCCATGATGTTTTATTTTTTTAATGAGATGGTTTTTAAAGGAACTAATTTACATTTCACTACTGGAAGAAATTTAAATGACAAAAAACCTATCAAATACATTTTATCTAACATAACGATTAGAATATTTTATTTCACTTTGTCCATGATGACAATCTAATAAATAGGATCAGCTCTAAGACACAGTACATATTAATACCAGCTTTCTTTTACTTAATAAAAGAGCTATTGAATTTAAATATGCACACATAAATTCAAAAGCCTAAAATAAACCTTAAACATTTAAATAATTTACATATATATTCAGCTTTGTGAATTTTTACACATAATTGAACTTTTTGGTGAATGTCTATCCACACTATTCCTCATTGAAAGATTGTTTTATTTTTAATGCATTAAATAATGCTCATTCAATTGTAACTTCTAGTACTTTCTAAAAACATACTGTAACTTTGGTAATAGCCTTAAAATTCATTTATATTCTGAAGTATAAAGTCATTAAACAATAGATATATTTAAGATATTTCCTCAAATTTCATTTTTAAGGAATAAAACTAAAGTATGAATATAATTTCTACATATATTAGGCATAAATATATGTATAGCATTAAATTATAGAAATTATAATTTTTAAGAGACAATCATGACTGCTTTCAAAGCAAAGTGGCCAATATGATGGAGATTTTTTGACAAGAGAAATGGATAAACAAGGAATGTATAAATTAAAGAAAAAAGACTTTAAAAATCTGAAGGGCTATACATGGAAATGAGGCATTAGAATTGTTACATATGGGCCCATGTGGATAAATTAGGGGAGGTATCATAGGGAGACAGATTTCAGCTCAATTATAAAGAACAATTAGCTGTTTGATGATAGAAAATGCTGTCTTAGGAGCTAGTGAGTTTCCTGTCATTAAAGGCATTCAGGCATAAACTAGATCAGGGGCTGGGCAAATTATGTGCACAGGCTGAATCCAACCCACCAGATGTTTTTATAATAAAGTTTTATTGGAACACAGCCACTCCCCTTTGTTGTCATATTTGCTCTGGCCTCTTTAGCACTATAGCTGAAGTATTGTGTAGATGGAACAGAAACCACAGAGCACACAAGTTCTGAAATATTTAAAAATAAATAAATAAAAATAGATAAAAACAAATCCCCAAGAATATGTTTACAGAGTCTATGGAGAAGGTCTTAGGAATTCAAGTATTCTATGTGTTGGTACAACCAACAAGATTAACGTTTACTTGGTGTTTAGGAAAGTGCCTGATACATCATATATATCAAGAATTAAGTTATAATGGTCTTTATTGTGGGGAGTTGTTGGTAAAAATTCACACAGCATTCTGTTCTCAAAATTGTATGCCACAATATGGGACTATGTCTATCAGAAGGAGTAGTCACATTTTGGTAATTTGCACAAAGGCGCCCAAAGGACAAGCATAAACCGCACATATCCATAACAATGTTAACAAAAATAACATCCCTTCCAATCCAGAGGGTCTCAGATTCTACAATATAGATTCTCCATCACTGAAACTCAGATTTTTTTCCTAGCCCAGTGTTTCTTTGTATATCCCAAAGAAATGAAAATAATGTTCTCTAAAAAGAGTTTTCATGTTTTGAGAAAGGCTATAAACTCTACCCTCTATTTAAAAAAGATACATTCAAAATTACACACTAAAATATCTGAGACATAATGTCGGTGAAAACCTACCAAAGAACTCTATTTAACTTTAGTATATATAGCATTTTAAAAAGTTAATTATAGAAACCTTTAATATGAACCTACTATTAATATCTCACATAAGTACGGTTCTGGGAAATTATACTTTATTCAAAATCGTATATGGTGCTTCCAGACTACAGATTCCTTCAGGATAGAAAATACATACTTTTTCTCATTCAACACACACTTTAGCAAGTTGCTAAGCACACATGATAATTACCTAAGAAATAAATGAATTGATTTAATTTTAGTAGATGTGACCAATCCATGAGGTACTTGCATTACTACTTTAATTAATTAAAGCAAGGTTTTATTATATGTGTAGCAGGGAGATGCAAAGTTTTCTCTTTCCACTGCACCAATTAGCAATTATATAGTATAATAGTAAAATAGTCTTCTACAAGTATATTTCAGATATGTCCATTTTGCTCTGTGGTATACATTTAAAACTATTCAAGACATGTTATAAGATATTTTAAGATGAAAAAATTGGTAATTATCTAACAGATTGACAGGGTATAAATCAGAATATAGGGTTACAAACTTCAAAGTCAATAAAAGTAAATTACCTGAAGAAGGTGACAAAAAACTGCACAAGATCCATGATTGTGTTGTGTTGTGAAAAGGCAATCTGAAAAATCAAAATAAAAAAAGTTTGAAACTTACTGAAGATATGTTCTCCAAAGCTGGTAGTGATGGTTTGTGGCATTTGTAAATACAATATTGCACATCATAAAGACATCTGGATTACCATTTTATAAATTAAATACATGATGGACTAAAATTTATTGAGAATACCTAATATATTCAAACCTGGTCTTATATAGAATATGAAAATAAATGGTTAAAAAACTGTTCTAAAATTAATTCAATTTTATATATTTTGAGTTCCATTTAAAAGGCTATGATAGATTAAATGTGCCTAACTAAAACATGCAAATGAGTTTCTTCATCTAATAATGATCATATTTTTTGTTAATATAATTGATAGTTGCTTACAAATAAAAAAAATAAATTTCAACTCCATTTGAAATTTAAAATTTAAAGAAATATGGGAAGTTTTTTCCAGGGAAGCTGCATGCAATCATACAAATATTTTGTTAGACACCATTCAAAGAATAAAATTTGTTATATTCACTTTAAAACTTCACGTTAATGAGAAATTAGTTTTGAAAACTGCAACTAGCCAATAAATTAAAGTTGTTCTGCATTTCTGTTAACATGATAGAGATTGTACTGTAACACCTTCTTGAGGAAGTATTTTTATAGTGTATCAATTAATACTGTGCTACTAGAATAGAGAATAACTGATTTTAAAATGCAGCTTACCATTAATTGCCCTGTAAATTTTGATCAACACTCTGTTTGTCTATCAGTTTTCCCATATGTGAATAGAAATCATAAAGGCATTAAACTCATAATGTTAGAGAAAAAATTAACTGAATTAATAGAAATTCAAGGTTTTCCATTATATCTGGCATATAACAGTGACAATATAATAAACATTATTAAACTTTTGTATCAAGTATAAATGAAATTGCCAACATAAGTGAGTTTAAACCATTAAAGTATTTAAAAGTATTTTTCTTTTAATAATTATTTATGAAATCTTTCAAAAATGCATAACAGAATTCCCACTTCTACTCAAAATGGACTAACAGGAATGAGTTTTCTCTTCTGCCCTAAAGAACTAGAAAATTGGACAACATACATGAAATAACTAATTTCAGAATTGGACAAGTGGCAGTGGACAATAATCCTTGGGTAAAGAAAAACAAAGGATATGAGTTCTACAATTGTCTCAGCATTCAATGCAAGAAAAGAACACTAAAAATTTAAATGTAATTCTAAAATAAGCAATATCAGTATTTCTTATATAATATAGTCAGTTGAGAATATGGTTACTTTTTTGACATATACATGCAAACTTAAATATAGTAACCTTTATTTCCATCAAGCTTATAATCAATTGAATTATAAAGCACTTATAGAGGGACTGAAGAAAGATAATTTGTACAGGAGATTTGTCATATGTGAAATTATCTTAAAATATTATTAAAATCATGTTTTAAAGTAGAAAAAAAATGAAGTTTCTCCTCAGGTCATTGTCATGAAGCTTATCAAACAAAATTGTCAATAAGAACTTAAATTCACAGTGAGTGAATTCTTGATATGTGAATTAATAACAGGATAATCTTCAAAATGATAATCATTTTTAAAGCTATAATAAAGAAAATTAGTATTATTTTAAAAACTGGAATAGGAAGGTATTGATAAATATGTAAAAGGGGTGGGGGTAAATGAGCCTAAGAAAAGACTTGGATAAATTAACAAATATATAGAAAAGTGATCAGATGAAATCACAAATAAAAAAAATAATAAATATAAAACTAAAGAAATAAAATAAAGTATATAAGAAACTGCACTGAATGTGAATAGATTGAATCCTCATTGAAACCCAATGGTGTTCACAATATATTAAAAGTTATAATTCAGCCTTATGTGTTTAACAGAAAACACATCTAGAACAGTGACACATTTTTATTCACAATATAAAATATTGAAAAAAAGACATAATAGGCACTGAAAAACAATAAGGCATATGGGATAAGATTAAGAGCAAAATGAAATTCAAAGTCAAACCTGGTCAAATAGAACATGGGGATAAAGAAGATAGTAAAATAATGAACCTATATGCACCAAAAACAAAGGCCAAATAAGTTAAAACACAATGTCTGGAGATAGGAGGAGAATTGATAATGACAAAATTATGGAAGAAATTATTAAGTGCATATCCATTGCATAACTTATATCTAATCATTTATTTAAATCATGAAAAAAATATTCATTGAAGTGTTGATTAGTCAAGGTCTTTTCTAGTTGCTGCTAACACCATTGTAAATTTTTTAAAAATTACCTATTCTCTTGGAGTCTGCTTTGCAATAGCAGGCAAGCGAAAAATAACCAAGTAAACTTATACATGCTTGTATACCATCATTTTTTACAGTTATAAGTGTTTTGAGGAAACAAAGAGATGATGTGAAATAGAAGGATGTGTGACTAATTTGGAGCAGGTGGACAGAGCAGGCCCTGCCATAGCAGTGAAATATAAGCTGATATCCAAATAAAAGAAGTTTGAAACCACACAAAGGTCTATTGATAGAGGTTTCTCAACTATAAGTACATGGAATGCCTGGGCTATGTATGTTTAAGGGGAGTCATAAGAGCTGCAATATTGTGAGCAAAGGGCAAAGTAGTTGAAAATAAGTTCAGATTAGCAAGCAGAAAACAAGCCCCCCTAGGGTGTGGACGATATCATAAGGACCATGTGAACCCACAGAAAGCTATGAAGTGACATGATCTAAATTTCAAGGAAAAAATTCAGACCCCTGAGTGGAAGAGATGTGTGGGGAATTCAGAAAGATAAAGGAGGAGGATATTGGATTTTTCTAGTCATGAGGTGACAGTAGCTTGAACAAGAGTAGTAGTCATGAAGATATAGTAGTCATGGTGATATAATTTGCAGTGGAAAGTGAGAAGAAAGTGCTGAAGGATTGGATGTGACAGGTGAATGAAAGGGAGAAATCAAGCATGAATATCTAGGTTTGCTCCCACAGAAGCAACTTGACAGATGATATTTCTGAGAAAGAGAGGACTAGAGAAAGGTCATGTGGATCATATATTAAATAAAGAAAGAAACGTATTTAGAACATCTTAAATTAGAAATACCTATTAAACAATCAAAACTAGAACTTAGACACTAGCTTGAAGCTAAGTGAAAAGATTGGATTTACAAGTTTGGAAGTCAGAACAAAATAAATCTCATCTACAACCATGTATTGGTATGATATTTTCTAGGAGATAGCATAGATGCAGGAGAAATAAAGTCTAAGAGATCTGGGACCTTGAGATGTGGGCCGTTTTTACTGGGGCTAGGTGATATCTCAAAGTTTTTGATTTGCATTTCTCTGATGATTAGGGGTGATGAGCATTTATTTGAGTGTTTGTGGCTATCTGTTGTCTTCAGGAGAAAAGATTCTGTTAGTGTCTTTTAACCAGTTATTAATAGGGGGTTGTTTGTTCTTGTTGATTTGACTGAGTTGTTTTTTTTTTTTTTTAAATATGGTAGACTAGTCAGCCATAAAAAGGATGGAGAGTTGGTATCTTTCCTATTTACCCAGAAGGATTTGGAAAACATTCTGCTAAGTACCACAAGAATTGAAAATCAAGCATCCCATGTGCTCAATACTAAATTGATACTAGTAGATTAATATCCAAAGGCTTACTTTAAAGAAAAACTTTACTAAATTCAAAAAGGGGAGAGGAAAGAAGGGTATTCAGTAATTTCCCACCTAATAAGTTCAACATACAGGTGTATGGTGCACTTCCTGGATGAAAGACACAACTACAACTGGGACTTTACCTTCAAATGCAAACAATGTAACCTAATCATATGTACACTCTTATTAACTAGAAATCAAAATAAATAATGTCTAATAGGAAATTCAATACCACACCATATGTATAGCTAAAAACAAAACAATAAACAAATAAACAAACAAAAAAACAAGGAAGCGGAAAATTAAGTGAGGGGAAACAAGTCCGGTGTGTGTCCGGACTGTTAAGGAAAAGAAATGTTAAAAGAAGAGTATTGCCCTCAATTTTGTTGGTTCGGTAAGATGAGGATGGAAATATAACTACTGTACATCTAACATGAACTTCATAAGTAAGTTCATATTTCATAAGAAAATAAACTTTCAATAAAGTGCTGGGTATATTAACCAAAGCAGAACAAAATAAGGATAACATGGTATGTGAAGAAGTAGAGATAAAGTACAGACTGAATTTTCAAGGAAGTCTGTTATAAAATAGAGAAGAAAGAATCATGAAAATAGAGGCTTAAAAAGTCTTTATAATCTATAAGAAATATTTTAAAGTAGACAATGTGAATTGTTCAGATAAACTATTTAAAATAGTCTAATGGTAGTGGTTTTTCTAGACTATATTATCAGATTCAAATAAAATAAAATTAAAACTATATTTTCAAATATAACCCAAACAAGTTTAACTACTTGGAAATTAAGGTATGTGATCCATGGAGCAGAATTCTGTGTTGGTAATGGTAGTGGCAGTATAGTGTTTGATATTCCTTATTTTCTACCTTCAAAAAATAGAGCAACTAGATTAAAAAATTAAAACAAAAACCTAAAAGGACAGCAATGCCAACAAAATTAAGTAACAGATTATTCCCTTAAATGTCAAAACACAAACAGGTATGGGTCCATCACAAACACATGGTATGTAAGGTCCTGGTATCTATGTAGGAGGAAGAAAAGGGAATAAACAGGAATAATCAGAAGTTCCAAAAGGCATTCACCAGAAGACTAATTTGAAAACAGGAGAGTAGAGCAGAAGTGGTGTTGCTTCATCCAGGAGGAGGTGAGTGCAAGGGGTCTCTTGGAAGTTATAAAAGGGGCGGGAACAATTGGCGCCACATGAGTCTTTAAACAGTCACATTTCCGTTGCAGGATGCTGTTCCATATTGAGAAGGTACTGCTAGAAGTGAAAATCAAAACTAAGCAGAATACGGTAAATACAAACAAAAGAAAGGTCCAACTAAAGCAAGGAAAGGAACACAGCCAGGAACAAGTGGCACATAGTCAGGAAAAAATATATATATTAATCACTAAAATATGTGATATTCAAATACGGGTCTTGCTGCTAATTCCAGTGTGCATGGCAATTTAACTCATTATCATTCTCAAATAGTTATCATTCTTTAACAGATAAAGGATTTGACATTTAGGTGGGAATAACAAAAGATATTGCAATAAACTTAGACTGACCAGACATGATTCATGCTGGTAGTGCAGAATTTTACTATGGTTTACCTGCCATTCGTGGGCCCATATAACTAAGTACCTTAGAACGAAAGTCATAGTTTAAGGCAAGTAATTAAATAGGAACATACATGAAAATATCTAAATTTCCAACATTTTCCCAAAGAACATTTGCATAAAGTAGTCAAGAGAAATTGACTACTTCTTACAAGGTATAGTCATGAAGTAAGGCACAAAAATATTTAAAACTTGAATGAATTGTATTATCTATCTAGCAGTGTTTATTAATAAAAAAATTATAATAAAGAAAAATTTTATAGTTTCATAAGAAATAGATGCTATTTTGATTTCAGCTTGTATTTACAGGATGAACTGGATTACCACTACTAGCAGATGATAAGACACTTGGGACTCCGAAAATTAACACTACTTCTGAAATTGTCAAAAATAATTATCTGCAATTCTTTACAGATTAAGTTGCATGTAATGCTTGCACATTAAAAGTAAAGTGCTGATTGCAGACCTCATTCAACTTCTTTTACAGATAATGCTCTCTTACCTTTCAAAAGTAAGGAGTAATAATGCTGGAATCAAGATGATAGGGGAGGTTTCTGTCAAAAACATCATCTGAAATACAAACTGCCTTTTAATACTGTAGTGAAGAACACTATGGTATCTTCTCTGTTAACAAAAATGTTGCAGAAGTGCCAGATCAGACAGAAAATAGTAGATAGAAGCAGCAAAATAAAAAAATAGCTCTAGGCTCAAATGTATCTGGCTGTTCTCAACCATTCTTTATCTAGAATTGCATACTATGTATAGAAATTCCAAATCCCTTCCAAGGAAACTGGAAGGCCTATGGGGAAAAAAATAATAAGCAGAAAGGCTGAACCTCTCCAAGTAATACTGGGCCATTCATCTTTACATGACTGCCTCCTTACCATTTAAGTCTCACTTCAAATATCACATTTCTTAAAGACATCTATTTAAATTAGCTGACCTACCCCTTACTTTGTAGTATTATGTGAAAAAAAATTTTCAAAGAGTAATCTAAAATTATCTTATTTTATTCATTAAATATTAGTTCAAATGTCTTTTCCCTAATAAAATATAAGCTTCTCAAGAATAATGGCCTAGTTAATATTGTTCATGTTTCTGAATAAATATATAAATTCAATAGCAAAATTTAGTACAAGAATATTCTTATAACTTCATGTATCTTTATTAAGATCAATGAAAGGAAGAAGGTACAGATACTATGAGAAACATTAAAACATATCTATTTAAATTTATTATAAATTAATAACTCAAGTGACTATATATCTTCTAACTTTAAAACATAAAAATATTATTCTTTCTTATAAAACTAATATTTTTTGTAGAATTCAGAAGCTACAGAAAACATGTATTTTTATGTAAAATACATGTTTGTATTTCATTTTTAATCACAGAAAAATTTTATTGTAAGTACTAAATAATACAATTTTACCTAAAATCTTCTGAAACCAAGATATCAGAAATGGTTTCTTAATGCATATTACTATACTTCAGTTTCTTAATTTCAGCAGCAAACTTTTTTAATGATATTAGTTTCTAGGAATTTTTTCCAGAAGGTGAATTAAATCCTACTACAATCTTCTAGTCTAAATTAAGTGGCAATATGTGAAACATTATTTCTTAACCTATAAAAAATAAAATTGCCTTAAAGGAATAATTATTTAGCCAACCGTACTTAGAAACAGTGAATCAAATCAATAACAACGATAATATCTGTAATCTGCAGTTTCTACGAAACTATACCTCCTCATAATATGGAATACTAGTGCCATTAAAATCTATAATGACTGAATTAGAAAGATTTCTAATGGCTCATGCTGTGGCCCTTAACAAATAATTAATATTTTAAATTTTGGTTCTGGGGTCATGCCCATGAAAAATCTGACACAACTCACATTTAAAGTTAGTTTCAAAACTTTAGCCAGTATAAATGCCTATGTTTGGGGGCATATAAGTTTCTTATTGTAAATTCCTCTTTGTCCTCATGTTTTATGTGACCAGGGCTTGCCGTTGAAATTTTACCTCTATGATTATTATCCTATATTCCTTATTGCTGCTGTTTTTAAGTGTCTATTATATCTTTCCCAATACATTATATAAAACTGTGTCTCTGTTCTACATATGTTTTCTTTTGAAAACAAAATGCTGAGTTATGCCCTTTGACATACTCTGAAAATCTTTGTGTTTCAATGCCAATTCAGTCTATTCTCTCCTCTGTAATAATTTTATGCAAGTTACTCAGCGATTATTCAAAGAAATATAATCTAAAGTGGGAGATCAATTAATGGTAAAATTTCATAATATTCTCATTTTCTCCAAAATAATTAATAAAAGAACATATTAAAAAGCTAAGTTAGGTGAAACTACACAACAGTGATAATAATACATTTGTCCACTCAAATGCAAATCCAAAATTAGTAAATGCTTTATCTTTCACAAATGGTAATTATCAATATTTTTAATTTTTGATTTGAAAAAAGTTGCATTAAGTACTTAGGGGGTAAGTGAATTAACAGTTTGATATTTACCACAAAATGTAAGAATTGTGAGAAGAAAGATCTTATTTTTGGAAGGACAAATTGATGTGCAAACTGTCAACATGCTATATACAATGCACTTGTTATAATATTTCAGGTAAACAAAAATGAAACTATAACATAAAGAAACATGCTAACATTATCAAGTTCTTCTAACAAACTGAAGGAAAAGAGAAGTTCTTTCAACTACTAAAATTTGGATTATACTTCATCAAAGTGCTGATGTACAAGCATGGTTTCATAATAAAAGTCGCCAGCTGGTCACGTCTTAAAGACAATTATGCTATGTTTCAGGCAAGCAACTTGAGATCTTAGATTTCGCTGCTAATTCCGCTGAGCATGCCATACCATTGTGAAAACCATACCTATATATATGGTCTAATAAAGTAAATAACTAAAAGCAAACTGGAGCTTAAATTATCTATTACTGGCTAAGTTCAACCATGACAATCTATTTCAGATAAGTATAAACTTCTGACAGATAATTAACTCTGTTTATTGATATAATAAATATTATCATTCACAACAAAGTAATATTTTTAAAAATATGGTTAAACAGAAAACAAATTATTTTTAAAAGTTAAAACAAAACATATGCCTGAGTTATAACCTGAGGAATAAAAATTTTGCATATATATTTCACAAATTGTCTGATTATAAATATTTGAGTGTTGTTAAAAAAATCTAATGTTTTGAATTCTTTTCATAGCAAATTCCTTAATAAGACATTCATAACTTCCCTCCTTGTTTAATACACAAACTTAAGATGTCTCCCTTCTTCCAATCCCTTCTTTCAATCTCATAAGCTTCTGTTCACTCTACTCCTACCTGACAAAGCTCTTTTTGACCATGGAAGAGGTTTCTACAATTCCCCCCCTCACACCCTTTCATTCTCTTGCTTAAATTCCTCAGTGTTCTTCATTAATTTTAGTTTGGAGTCCAACCTACTTAATATACAGTATAACAATATTCAAAAATTGGCATTCACCTCTTTCTATACACAATAGCAGTGACACTGAACTAGTACAATGAAATAGAAGTTCACACATATCTCAGTGATATGGTGAGTTCAGTTCCAGATCACCGTGATAAAGCTCATATCATTATAAGGCGAATCACATAAATTCTTTTGGTTTCTCAGTGCATACAAAAGTTATGTTTACACCTTACTGTAGTCTACTAAGCATGTAATAGAATTAAGTCTAAGAAAACAATGTAGATAATTTACCAAAAATGATTTATTACTAAAAAATGCTAACAGTCACCTGAACCTTCAGCAAAATGGTAATCTTTTTTGCTGGTAGAAGGTATTGTCTTACTATTAATGGCCAATGCCTGATCAGGGTGGTAATTTCTGAAAGTTGGGGTGGCTGCGGCAATTTCTTAAAATAAAAAAATGAAGTCTGCCATGTCCATTGACTCCTCCTATCAGCACGAGATACCATTACATACCTTTTACCCATAATAGGCCTTCTTTCAAAATTGACTCAGCTTTCTCAAAACCTGCTACTGCTTTATCAATTGTGTTTCTGCAATATTCTAAATTCTTTGTTGTCATTTCAACAATCCACACAGCATCTTCTCAAGGAATAAAGAAACCACTTTCTTTGCTGATGTATAAGAGGAAACTCCTTATCTGTTCGAGTTTTATGATGAGATTGAGGCCAGTCAGTCACATCTTCAAGCTCTACTTCTAATTCTAGTTCCATAGGGAGAGTCTTTTTCTACTACAACTGTGGCTTCTTTCTTCCATTGAAGTCTTCAACCCCTCCAAGTTATCCATGAAGTTGGAAAATAAATACCTTCCCAACTCCTATTAATGTTGATATTTTGACCACGAATAAAAAATGTTCTTAGTGAAACTAGACTGGTGAATTCTTTCCAGAAGGTTTTTAAATTGCTTTGCCCAGATCAATCAGAGGAATCGCTATTCACGGCTTACAGAATGTATTTCTTAAATAATAAGACTTGAAAGTTGAAATTACACCATGATCCACGGGCTTCAGAATAGATCTTGTATTAGCAGGCATGAAAACAACATTAATCTCCTTGTACACATCCATCAGAGCTCTTGAGTGATTCAGTGCATTGTCAATGAGTAGTAATATTTTGAAAGAGCAGTAGGCCAGAAAATTGTGCTTAATTAGCAGTGAGCTTAAAATAGTAAACAAATGTGCTATTGTCTAGGCTTTGTTGTTCTATTTATAGAACATGGACAGAGTAGATTTAGCGTAATTCTTAAGGGCTCTAGTATTTTCAGGGTGATAAATGAGCATTGGCTTCAATTTAAAGTCACCAGCTGCATTAGCTCTTAACAAGAGAATCACCTTATCCCTTGAACCTTTAGCTTCTCCTTATATCTATGAAAGTCCTAGATGTTATCTTTTTCCAATATAAGACTGCTTCATCTACACTAAAAAATCTTTATGTGGTATAGCCACCTTCATCAATTATGTTAGGTAAACCTTCTGGATACTTGTGCAACTTCTACATAAGCACTTGCTATTTCACCTTGCACTTTAATGTTACGGACATGGCTTCTTTCCTTAAACCTCATGAACCAACCTCTCCTATCATTCAACTTTTCTTCTGCAACTTCCTCACCTCTCTTAGCCTTCCTAGAATTGAAGAGAGGTAGGGCTTTGCTCTGAATTAGGCTTTGGCTTAAAAGAATATTGTGGCGAGTTTTATCTTCTAACTGGACCACTAAAACAGCAATGAGACTATTTTGTTTTGCTTTCTTATTATCCACAAGTTCACTGGAATAGCATTTTTAATTTCCTTCACATTCATGGCTTGGCTGTGCAGTGCAGGAGGCCTAGCTTTTGGCATATTGCAGCTTTCAGCACCCCTTCTGAGAAACATGACACCAATCCTTTCACTTGAACATTCATTCAGAGGCCATTGTAGGGTTATCAATTAGCCTAATTTTTATAATGTTGTGTCTCAGTGAATAAGGAGGCCCAAAGAGAGAGGGATAGAAACATGGGAACAGTCACACTTGAACATTCAGAGGCTATTGTAGGGTTATCAATTAGCCCAATTTTTATATTGCTGTGTCTCAGTGAATAAGGAGGCCCAAAGAGAGAGGGACAGAAACATGGGAACAGTCACACTTGAACATTCAGAGGCTATTGTAGGGTTATCAATTAGCCCAATTTTTATATTGCTGTGTCTCAGTGAATAAGGAGGCCCAAAGAGAGAGGGACAGAAACATGGGAACAGTCACAGGGTTGTCAGAACACACACATTACCAATTAAACTTGCTGTCTTATATAGGAATGTTTTGTGACACTCCTAACAATTACAGTGGTAATATCAGATCATTAATTACAAATGGCCACAACAGATACAATAATAATAATAAATTGAAATACTGTAAGAGTCGACAAAATGTTACACAGAGACACAGAGCGAACACATGTTGTTGGAAAAACAGTATTCACAGGCTTCCTTGACGCAGTTGCCATAAAAATTCAATTTTTGAAAAATGCAGTATCTGTGAACCACAAAAAGTGAAGCACAATAAAACATGCACTGGGAAGGAATCCCTATTCAATAAATGGTGCTGGGAGAATTGGAAAACCATATGCAAAAGACTGAAACTGGACCCACATCTTTCACCACTTATAAAAAGTGACTCAAGACATATGAAAGATTTAAATCTAAGGCATGAAACAACAAAAATCCTTGAAGAAAATGTGGGGAAAATCACTGGAAGATATTAGGGAAAGATTTTATGAATTCCATGGCAATTGTAACAATAACAAAAATAAACAAATGGGACTTAATTAAACTGAACAGCTTTTGTACAGCTCAGGGACAACCACCAAAGCAAACAGACAACCATCAGAATGGGAACAGATATTTGCATATTATAAACCAGACAAAAGTTTGATAACTAGGATATACAGAGAACTCAAGTAAATCAACAACAACAACAAAAAGACCCACCAATACCATATATCGGTGCACTGGGCAGGAGACATAAATAGGACCTTCTCTAAAGAAAACAGATGAATGGCTAACAAACATATGAAAAAAATGCACATCATCCCTAATCATAAGAGAAATGAAAATCAAAAGCACCCTGAGATATCACTTCCCCCCAGTGAGAATGGCCCACATCACAAAGTCTCAAAGCTGCAGATGCTGGTTTGGATGTGGAGAGAAGTGAACACTTTTATACTGCTGGTGGGAATGCAAACTACCACAGCCTTTTTGGAAGGAAGTATGGAAAATCCTCAAAGAACTCAAATTATACCTCCCATTTGATCCTGCACTCCCATTACTAGGCATCTACCCAGAAGAAAAAAAAAAGTCCTTTTATCATAAAGACATTTGCACTGGACTGTTTATCACAGCTCAATTTGCAATCACCAAAATGTGGAAACACCTAAATGCCCACCAGGAATGGATTAAAAAGCTGTGGTATATGTATACCATGGAATACTATTCAGCCATTAAAAAAGATGGAGACTTTACATCTTTTGTATTAACCTGAATGGAGATGGAACACATTCTTCTTAGTAAAGCATCACAAGAATGGGGAAGCAGGAATCCCATGTACTCAATTCTGATATGAAGGCAGCATATGATCTAATACATGGTTGGGGTTGGAGGAATGAGGGAGCAGGGAGAGGGGATGAGGAAAGGGACTAGGGGGTCAGAGTCTACGGCACACCTTTTGGGGATGGAACACAATTATACCTAACAAATGCAATCAGTGTAACCTAATTCTTTGTACCTTCAATGAATCCCAAACAATTAAAAATAAAATAAAATAAAATATCAATAAAACAAAATATAGCTGGGCTCGGTGCCCGTAGGACAGTGGTTATGGCACCAGCCAAAAACACCCAGGCTGGCAGGTTCAAACTCAGCTGGGGCCAGGTAAACAACAATGACAAATGCAACAAAAAAATAGCTGGGTATTGTGGTGGGTGCTTGTAGTCCCAGATACTTGGGAGGCTGAGATAAGAGAATCACTTAAGCCCAAGAGTTGAGGTTGCTGTGAGCTGTGACACCACAGCACTCTACTGAGGGCCACATAGAGAGACTGGGAAAAAAAAAGAAAGAAAGTATGTTTATATTTAGTTTATTTGAAATAAAGTATTTTGTTATAATTGTATTTATAATTATCATCTTACTGTTTAATTTTATTTTAACCATCTTTGTTATGTACCTTATTTCTCTTTTTAGACTTTTTTGGAGCTCTGAGAATATTTTTATTAGTCAGTTTAACTCCTTGATCAACTTCTTAGCTCATTCCTTTTTCTGCTTCATATTTACTACAGAAATGATAACAAATGGAGAACATTATAATGTATTCCTTTTACGCTTTTGTTGTTATTGCTAGAATGTTAAATTACTTTAATTCTATTTATCCCTTTTTGAATTGTTGTTGTCATGGGTTTATTTTCTACACATCTTTTTTAAACTCCACTAGCTACTTTTATCAGTATTCAAGTTTAGTGTTCATTTCCTCTCAAATTTTCAAAGTTCAAACCTGAGATCATTTTCCTTTTGGCTAAAGTCCACTCTACATTATTTCTATTGCTTCCAACTGATTATTAGTAAAATCCTTCAGATCTTCACATCACCTTGATTGGAAAATATTCGTATTGTTCATAGGTTCACAGCTATTTTCCTTCAGCAAATTAAAATGTCATTTATTATCTTCTGGATAATGATTTCTATTTAGAAGGTATCCGTCAGTTCTGGGACAAGTAGGCTGGTCTGTGCATAAACCTCTTGTGAATATGGCAGAATAGCAATTGGAAACATGTAAGTCCTCTTAAAGTGTGCGCTCAAAACTTGCATACGTTCACCATTGTCTTATTAATTAACAAAATTTAGATAACTGTCTAAACCTGAAGGCAACTATGAGAAAATAGATTCTACCCTTCTAATTCACTGTAAAATCATAAGAATTAAAAAAAGTTATTACTATGGGAAAAGTTGAAGAATTTTGGACTGTGAGGCAATCTACCATAATTATGTTCTACTTCATTTTCCTCTTTTCTCCTGTATTTAATCTTCTGTGAAAGCCATACTTTGAGATCCAAAGTCAATGGTTTCATTTTTTACTTTGCTTTCTGTAGATTCTCATTAAAAACTCTATTTCTTTGGTAAAATTCTTGGTTTTGTTTAACTTTTTTCTTGAATATATACATATACATATTTATAAGGGATATTTTAAAGCTGGTAAACTCAATGTCTTGATTACCTTTTGGGTCTTTTTCTGAAGTCTTATTTTTTTTTCTTGGATTTTGCCTTTTAGTCCATTCCTTCCACAAGCTGTAATTTTTAATCATCTTGACACTGTGTATAAAAATGGCAGATGTAACAGATAATGTCATACTCTTTCACAGTGATGTTTCTGTTTTCAGACAGGTAGTTAAAGGAGGACTGACCGCCTTTAGAAAATCAAGACATGAAGTTATTTGAGGCTACCTAGTATAACTCTACCTAAAGGACATAGCCTTTAAGGGGACACAACAGAAAAACTGGAGTGCTTGGCATCGTCTCTTGCCTTGGCAGGCTTGGCAACCCAATGTTCTCTGCCTAGGACCAAGAACAGCAGATGCCATTTGTGCACTGCCCATGTCCCTTCAGAATTCACATTCCAGTTCATATGCATATAATAAAAATACACAGCAAATTATTCATTAAAATAATGTTAACTCTTGTTTATAGAAAAATAGAACCAGAACTCAGCTAGAATTTTACAGCTGTTCGCTTAGCCGTTTGGGAAATTAAATTTCCCAAATAAATGTATGTATGCATGTATTAACTTCTATACAAATTTCTCAAGTGCGTAGGTTCATTCATCCATCACTGGAGTCAAGGTATTGAAGAATTCTAACACCACATGAATTCCTGTGTTGCCCTTTATAAACTTCACATGCATCCCTTCCATACCTGACCCTTCACAGTTCTTAACTGCAGGACTTAATTAACACGTCCCCCATTTCTAAAATTTTTCTTTTCATTAAAAAATCTGAATAAAATGGAATAATATGGCGTGTAACCTACTGAAAATAGCTTTTTTTTTTTTGGCTCAGAATAATTTTCATGAGATTCAGCCAAAGTATTGTATAAACAAATTGTTTAAATCTTTTTATTGCTGGGTAGTATTCCATGATATGTATATGTTCCACATACGTATAGTATTCCACTATACGTTTCATAGTTTGTTTTAACCATTCTGCCTACTAAAAGACATGCTCTGGTTGAAATTTTTAACTATTACAAATGAAAGCACATCTGTGTACAAGTATGTAAAATAAATGTTCATTTCGATGAGATAAAATCACAGGAGTGCAATAGTGCAATAGTATGGTAATTTCATGTTTAGTATTATAAAAAATCCATATGTTTACTTACTGTTTGCATATCATCAGTTCATAGCTTTGCTTATTTTCTAACTTACATGTTTTTTTTTTAAGGCTAAGTTTTAAGAGCTCTTCATATATTCCTAATATTAGTCCCTTTTTTGTATATGTTATTTGTAAATATTCTCTGTGTTCTCCATTCTGTTTTGTTAAACTATCACTTCACTAATTCAAATACTGTATTGGCTATAACAAAATATTATCAGAAAGAGTATTTCCTCTTACTTTATATTGTTTGCCAAGATTGTATAAGCTATTACTGGGTCTGTGCCTTTCTGTATAAATGTTATAATAAGCATATGATAATTGACTCAATTTTAGCCATTCCACAATGTGTACATATTTCAAAACATCATCGTCCATGATAAACATATCATTTTCTTAATTAAAAAAAAGCACTAAAATCATGTGGAAAGAAGTATAATGGAAAGGTTTATGACAATATTTCATCAAATAGGGAATACAATCAGAGATGAAATTATTCAAATGGAAAGTCTTATGTCAAAAACATGATATCTGAAATGAAATACAAACTAGAGAAGCTCAACAGTGGACCTGAAAGTAAAAAGAATTAGCAAAGGTGAAGACAGTTCAATACAGACCATATAATTTTAAGTATATAGACAAAAAAGAATGAAGAAGAATAAAAGAACTGCAGAAAAATGTTAGATACTAGTAGGTACACCAATTTAGGTAGAATGTGGAGTATTAGAACAGGAAAGATTGAAGATCACACACACAAAAATTCAAAGAACAACTAGAAACTTCCTATAATTTTGCTGAAATGCATCAATCCCCCCAATTTAATGAAATTACATCGAAGATGCTCAGCAAAATCCAAACAAGATAATACAGAGACTCCCATTAAGAAATATCAAAGCAAAGAAAGGGAAAGAAGAAGACAGAAAAAATCTTGAAAGAAGCAAGGGAAAAACTAAGATTACACAACAGATCTCAGTAAGATTACTGTAAGACTTATCTAAAATAATGGATACCAGAAGGCAGTAAAATGCATATTCAAAATGCTCAAAGTTTTTGTAAAAACTATCAAACAAAATCTTGTATCCAGAAACTATATTGTCAAAAATTTAAAAAAACTAAAGATATTCTCAGATAAAGAGAAACACAGAATTTGTTGTAAGTAGAGCCTTTATTACAGAAAATTCTAAAGGGATTTCTTCATATTAAAAATAACTATGGGTAATTCATAATCCACATGATAACAGAGTACCAATAAAAGTAATTGTATTAAGAATCTATATATAAAAGACAGTAAAATGTATACTTGTTCTCCTTTCTTCTCTTAACTAATTTCAAAAGCAATTATATAAGACAAAATATATATATTAATAATTATAATATTGGGTATACAACACATATAAATGTAATTTATTTGACAATAATAGCAAGTGGCATATTTGTGTAAGACATGATAATAGGTTGTAACTTGAATCCACAGGAACAAATAAAGACACCAGAAATGATAAATAAGAAAGTTACTATAACAAACTCTATAAATGTATACTTAGTCTTTTTTCCCCTCTCAATTTAACAGACTAAATTATATGATTAATAATTATAACAATGTATTGCTAGGTTTGTAACATATGTGAATGTGTGTAATATGTCTAATAATTAGAGTATCAAAAAGGAGAAAGAGGAAATAAAGTTTTATAGGAGTAATATTTTTATGTATCACTGGAAGTAAGTTAGCATAAATCTGTTTGTTACAGTCCCTTGGATGGACAAAGTACAGAGTAGTATTTGTTATAGTATGGAGAAATGACTGAAGAAAAACAATACTCAGACAGGGTGAATGAGTGGTGCTGCAGTTAGCTAGGAACAATGTGATAGTACTGTAAACTAGCTTAGTCGTGGGAGGGTGGAAAAGAATTTAATACATCCACCAGATATGTAAAATAAAAGAGGGCATGCTGTCAGTGGAACTAACTGGAGGCATGTTATTACCTGCTCATTACATGAGGGGAATAGAAAGAGACCAAATAAAAAGTCATGCAAAATCGTGTAGATGGCGCCATGTCCTAAGAAGCATTAGATAAGCAGGTGTATGAGGTATGTCAGAGTTCACAAGAAATGTCTGATTTATGGATTTACAAATAGTCCACATATAAATGACTACTGAAGAAATTATTATAAATTATACTACTAACAGAGAATTTTTGTCTAAGAGCAGAATATCTAGGATGAAGCCCTAAGAAACACAGATATGCAGGGTAGAAGAAAAGGAAATACTTAAATTGCAAATAAATAAAACAGTGAGAAAGAAGATAGGAAAGTAGAAAAATATGTTGGCAAGGGAAAGAAATATTTTAAAAAGGAAATCAAATAATGTGGAAGGATCACATAAGACTGAAGCAAGAGACTGGAGTGTTAGGGTCAGTAAGTCACCCACAACATGACTGGCAGTTTCTAAGAAACAATAGGAGTAGAAATTAGATTGCAGTAGAATGAGGAATTTGTAATTTTTTGAGAGCATAAACAGTAATTATGTATTTCTTCCTAATGTGCATTACAGTGCTTCAACAAAGTTGGCACATGATAAACATTTATTGATTTGTAAAATGATAGTAAAATGAAAAAAAGTAAAGATTTTAACTTAGAAATATTCCTAGAAAAAAATTCTTCTCTTTATGTGGGTATTGAAAATTGTTTGATCCAGCAGGTACATCAAATTGTGTGCAAACAGCAAATTTCTTAACTAAGGAGTAACATCTGTTTCAGGATATGTTTGTTTTTGATCTTGAGGATAACAGTCTTATTATTTTATCTGTATCAAAATACACAAAATTCCTTTGTTGAATGTCAAATTTTTTTAAATAAGCACAACTTAGGTTTGATTCTCAGAAAAAATATCTCCATTCCAAGTCTTCAGCAAGATGAATACCAACATTTTCTTTTTTAAATGCTCACTTGAAGATTAACTTTGTGAACATGTTATCTGTTGCCCAAAGCACGTTGCTTAGCCACATTTTTCTCCTCTTTCTGCTATTCTAATCATCTCACACCATCAATTTTGTATTCTATGACCAGACAGATACTCAGCCATTCAAAATTTTATCTGCTCCCTGATGAAAATTCTTTATGCACATTCTTATGCATATCTTTGAAAATCAATCCCTCTCATCTAGAATTTCCTCTCTCATGCACCATTCCCTTTGCTGAATTCCTACTCATCCTTCAAAATCATGCTTCAATATAGCTCTCTGAAAACCTTTCTCCCTTCAGTATGATCTCCGTAACATAACAAATATTACCTACATCCACCTATTCATAAACACCATACATATCTGTATCAGCCAAAGTGAACATTTTGTGACTTAAATGAAACCAAAATATATTCCTAAGCACTTAAAGAGTCATTTCTCTTTTCCTCCTGGAATGACTAAATTAGGATGCTATAATTTCATGTAAAATAAAATGGAATGAAGTCAATATACATTGTGAAGTAGAACCTAGAGAAAAGAAGGAAAAATTATACTTGTCAATTCAAAAATTATCTATATAATGTAGTATAAAGAATGACAAGGGATGAAGTTTTATATAAGATGCTTAGCAATGGAAATATTGAGTTCATGAAGTTCCCAAAGATGTTTCCTCTGGCTTCTGTTTTCTAAACCTGCAATGTCTCATTTTATGTCAAAGATACAGTTGGATATCTTTTTCTGCAACTGAAAGAATCCTAAATAATATATTTTATTATACCTTTATTATTGGAATCCACAATAGTATGTGCTTATGAAATCTAAAATATATAGATATATGTCTACTGTCTGACTGCCATTGACTTTATAAGATACATTGGGTTAATTTGAGGACAACAAGGTTGAGACTCTGAATCAAAAGACAAAAAAACAATGTGAAATCACATCATATTGTACTTCATAATTATTCACAATCATTATCTATCAATTTAAAAATACATAAAAATAAAAAATAGTGTACTTAAATAGAAAAAAGTCAATTCATGTCATTGCATTCTATTAGTAAATTTTGAAAAATCAAAACATTATAATCTTCTCAATAGACATTAAAAAATCATTCAACATATGAATTACTCATTTATGATAAAGAAAAAAGAACTCTGAATAAACTAGATAGAGATGACAACTTCCTCAAATTTCTAAAGGGCATTTATAAAAATCCTATAGCTAACATCATAATGATAAAAGGCTGAATGATCTCCCACAAAGAACAAAAATAAGGCAAAGACATCAACTCTTGTCACTTCTATTCAACATGACACTGGAAGTGTTAGCCAGTACCATAATAAAATAAAAGGCAAACAGATTGGGAAAGATGAAAGAAAGATGCCATTATTCACAGAAGGCATGACTGTCTCTGAAGAAAACCCTTCAGGAGATATATAAGAGATAATGGAATTAATAAGTCAGAATAGCAATATAGAAGGAAAAAAGTTGAACATACAAAACCTAATTGTATTTCTACATAAGGCTTCTATAACTATAAAATACTTACAACGGTGTAAAAGAGGTACTATATACAGGAAAACTTGAACAAATATGTACAAGACTTCTATACTGAAAACTAAAAAATATTACTGGGATAGAGACTAAGAAGACAGAGAAAAATATCATGTTCATAGATGAGAAGACAGAATATTTTTAAATGTAAATAATCCCCAAATTGAATTTTAGATCTAATGCAATTCCATTAAGATTGATAGCAGATTTTGTTGTCAAAAATGACAAGCTAATCCCAATATTCCTATGGAAAGGCAAGGATTTAAGGATCGGCAAACCAAGATGATAAACTAATTACACGGTATAAAAACTTAACATAAATCTGCAAGAATCATGATAGTATGGCAGTGGCACTTGCATTCAAAGTCCACATATATGGCCAATTAATTTTCAGTTATGTAACAATACAATGCGTTTAACACTGTTATGGAACACCCCTAACATTCCATCCTTATGGAAAAGTTAATTTCAATTCATACTTCCCATCATCCTATCATATATTAGGAAATAAGAAATCACATGATTGTCTCAAAGTTAATTCATACATTTAACATGGTAAGAATTAGAATGAAAAAAGGTGGTTGTGATAAAATTAAAAGTTATTTTAAAGGTTTAAATGGGTGAAAAAACACTTGACATCATCAAAAGAAGTGTAAAATAAAAAATATCAGAGTTCTTTACCATAGGAGATATCAAAATATACAATAAAGGCACTGCGAAGAAATCAGTATTATATTGTTATGGAAATACTCATTTGATCAAAGATATAAAGCAGAAAATTCAGAAAAGGTATATATTATACATGAGAATTGATTATAAGACAAATATAAAAGTACATTTAAGAAGCAAAAAAGCTGATTTTTAAATAAATTAGAACAAATAATTATGCATAATTTAGAAAACTAAAGTGCATGCCTAATTTACACTATCAAAAAAAAAATTCTCTCTTCCCCCAAATAGCATTTATTTAAAAAAATAAATTATAAATTGGAAAAAGATCTGAGATAAGTACAATAAGGTGGACAAGAGGGATAAATTTTGGACCATTAATGGACATTTAGAAGTTTAAAAAAAATGAAAAAAATACATAAAAAAGATTTTTTTTTTGCTTCATACAAAATATGTATGGCCAAAGTTATCATTAACAACCTTTAAATTATAGATATGAAAGAATATTTTCAAAGCATATAAAAATAGCTAATATTTATAGACTCCAAAGAGCTCCCTAAAATCTGTATGTACTAGAAATGCCTTAAAATATTTATATGTACTGGTTTATAAAAGAAGACATAGTAGAATAATCATTAAGTATCATCTGAAAAGAGGAAGAAATAACTACAAAAAAGCCACATCAGTTATTGCTAGTAGAAAGTGGAAGAAAGAGAAATGAAATCATTATGTCCTTCAAAATCTAATCTCTCAATGTTTATAAATATTTTACATAGTTTATCAACAATCCCAATATTACAGATAGATGACAGGTGGTGATGCTGATAGATAGGTAAAATAGTAGATAAAAAGAATATAAGGAAAGACACAGGATAGATTACATAAGCAAGAAGTAAAATACAGAAAAGATCATCTTAGGTAAGTAACATGGACTAGCTTAGTTAGAAAAGAAAAGTAGTAGTTGGAATCAGTATGGGAAAAGGGCCATAAAGTAGAAAATGACATTATAAAATCATGCAAGGTAAGAAATCTATGTGAAATTATATATATTTGGCATATGTGTTTTAAAAATATTAAAAACATACCCACTCAAACTCAGTAACTGGACTGTCCAGACAGACTTAAAAATATTCATATATGTACATCAAGACTCACATAAGAATTGTAATTGCAACACTACAGTAAAAGAAAAAAAATCTGTAAATGCCTATTATGGTAAATTTATCAGAAAAACTGTGATATTCACATATTAATAATTTGGCAGAAATTAGAATGAAGTGGCTCTATACATTGATATTGAGCTATACTATTAGAACCCCAAAAAGATGACACAGAAACATTTTTGCAGTATGAGACAATTTAAATTTTTTAATTATATTTTTCACATACAGAAAAATAAAATCAGTAACATAAAATTTAATAGTAGTAAGGATAGGATAGTGAAGTTATAGGTAATATTTCCATTGACTCATTACCTATTTCTACTTTTTGACAAAGAATATATTTTAATCAGAAGAAAAATGTTTTAAAACAGAATTATCAAATTTAAAAGCTCATAAGAGTATGGGAAATTAGCAGGGACCCCAGGGCCCCAGAATCCTGTGTCACACTAATTCCATAAGCCCCTATGCATAGGACCCCAACTCCACTGGCACTCTTTAAGCCCTGAGCCTGAAACACTAGCTCCACTATGGCCACAGAAATGCCTGGCCCTAGACCCTAGCTCTTCTTCATGCGTACACCTGGTAGCATACCAGAAATAGTATCACTAGGGATCCCCTCAGCTAGAACTCCTGACCAAATCAGAAAAGAACAAGTAGACCCTAGCAGCCTTCACCAACAGCCAGAGCAGCTACCACTACCACAAACACCCACAACCTTGGACAACAAAGACCTCTGCAGGCTTCATCAGTGTTGACTTAAGCTGACAGAGATACATGGAGACCAGAATGCTGCACCCTTCCCCTAACAGGAAACTGCCACCCAGCTTGAAGTTTACCTCACAGCCACCTGCAAGTGAAAGTATTCTCACACAAAAACTTTTTCAAAAAGGCAGATAGAGATGCCTACTCCTTCAAATGTATAAATACCAATGCAAGGCCATCAGAAGCACAAACAAACAAACAAACAAAAAAAAAAAAAAAAACAGAAAAAAGGCAAGAAAATAAGACACCACTAAAGGAACACAGTTTTGCAGAAAATGATCTCAAAGATATAAGCTACCTGAAAAAGAAAACAAAATAATAATTTTAAGAAAGCTCAAAGAGATAGAAAAATAAGCAACTCTAAGAAGAGCATATATGAACAAAACTAAAAGTTAAACAGAAATCATTCTTTAATCAAACATACAGCAATTCTGGAGACAATACAATGAATAAAATGAAAAATAAGAGAGTTTTGACTACAGAATCAATCAAGCAGAAGAAAGAATCTGCAAATTAGAAGACAGGTCTTTCTCTAACTAGAAAAAAAAAAAGAATGAAGAAGAAAACCGATGCAACTTATCAAATATCCTTAAACAAACCAATCTATGCATTATAGAATTTCAAGGAGAAAGAGGAAGGAACAAAAACTTATTTTTAAAAATAATGAATAAAAATTCCCAAATCTTATGAAAGATATGAAAATTTAGATCTATGAAGCAGAACATTATCAGATTTGATCCAATGAAAACTTCACTGAGACACAGACATTAGAACTGACAATATAGAAATACAAAGATCATGAGAAATGAAAGTGAAAAATTATACACCAACAAAAGATATAACCTAGAAAAAAACTGATTAATTTATACAAAAATACAATTTGCCAAAACCAGCTAAAGAAGAAATAGAAAACCTGAATACACTAATAACAAATAAGGATGTTGACTCAGTTATCAAAAACTTCCCAACAAAGAAAAGCCCAGGAACACATGGCATCACTGGTAAATTGTACTAAATGTTTAAAGAATTACTTGTCAAAGTCTTCCAAAAGAATTGAAGTAGAGGAAATAATAACAAACTCATTTTCTGAGGCCAGAATTACCTGTACCCAAGTCAGACAAGGACACTACAATCAATGAAAATTAGGTAGTGTAAGGATATTAGTCATACAAATTTTATATACAACAGGGTGTACCAAAAGTCACCCATAAAGTCATCATACACAGGAGAAATGAGAAATTGTAGCTATATGTAACTTTATTTACAAAATATTTATTACATAATTTTACAAAAAGTTTGCCAAAATGTAGAGAATATTTTGTAAATTTTTTTTTTTTTTTGAGACAGAGTCTCACTATGTCACCCTTGGTAGAGTGCTATGGCATCACAGCTCACAGCAACCTCAAACTCTTGGGCTGAAGTGATTCTCTTGCCTCAGCTCTCCTTCTAGCTAGGACTACAGGTGCCTGCCATAACACCTGGCTATTCGTTGTTGTTGTTGTTGTTGTCATTGTTGTTTGGCAGGCCCAGGCCAGGTTCAAACCTACCAGCTCTGGTGTATGTGGCTGGAGCCCTAGCTGCTAAGCTATAGGCGCTGAGCCTATTTTGCAAAAAAATGAGAAAGGACCTGAATAGACATTTATCCAGAGAAGACATACAGATGGCCAACAGGTATATAAAACAGTCCTTCAACATCACTATCAGGGATGTGCAAATTAAAACCACAAAGAGATATCACTTCACGCTTGTTAAGATGGCTATTATCAAACGTGTTGGAAATGGATTTGGAGCAAAGAGAACACTTGCACACCACTGCTGAAAATGTAAATTGTTAGAATTCTTATGGGAAACAGTATGGAGGTTCCTCCAAAAATTAATAACAAAACTACTGGGCTGGGCATGGTGGCTTACACCTGTAATCCTAGCACTCTGGGAGGCTGAGGCGGGTGAATTGCCTGAGCTCACAGGTTCAAGACCAGCCAGAGCAAGTGCAAGACCCTGCCTCTAAAAATAGCCAGGCGTTGTGGCCAACACCTATAGTCCCAGCTCCTTAGGAGGCTGAGGCAAGAGAATAGCTTGAGTCCAAGAGTTTGAGGTTGCTGTGAGCTATGAGACCACCACACTCTACTGAGGTTGACAAAGTGAGATTATGTCTCAAAACCCAATAAATATAAAAATAAAAATCTACGAATGATCTAGCAGTCTCACTACTAGGTATAGTTCCATAAGAAGTGAAACATCTGCACTCTTGCATTCTTTGCTGCATTTTTCCCAATAGTCAAGATATGGAGATAATTTAAGTGTCCCTGGATAGATGAATACGTTAAAAAATGATAATACACACTGTACAGGCACACACACATACATGTACACAAAGGAATATTTTTCAGCCTTACAAAAAGGAAAATCTTGCCATTTGTGACAACCTGGATAAACCTGGAGGATATTATGCTAAGTAAATAAAACAGTCACAGAAAGACAAATTTTACATATCACCTAATCGTGAAATCTAAAACAATTGAACTTATTGAAACAGAGAGTAGAGTAATGGTTTCCAGGATTTAAAATCTCAATTAAAATATTTTACTACTTCAAGTATAATAATTGCAATTTTACTGTAGTCCTACAAATGAATACATATGTGTTTTAATATAACATATTCCTTAAGACAAATGTAAGAATTTTCATAAGGAGGAAAGATTAGGTTCTACATATCTTGACTATACCAATTATTTTCCACATTGTGTTTTGGGGAAGTGAAGTATTTCAGGGAAGTGAAGTATTTCAATCTCATTATACAAATTTTGGTTTGGGTTACAGAAGAGATTACGAGTATTTCTTCAAAAGAAAATCTAATTTAGAAACTTAATTTCTAACCATAAAATATTCATGAACATTCTGAAGTAGCTATATAATGGTTTACAAATAAAATATAATTAGATAACCAAGAAATAAAGGATAGAAAAAATATAAATATAATAATCATATCAATTTCAGTTACTTTTACTAAGGCCTATAAATGAGACCTTTTTCCTTTAATCATAATTTGAATAAAATAAGTATAATCTGATCAATATTTCTGTATGAATCTTAGAAAATAAAATTATACATCTACTATATCAAAATTTTAAAAATCTCTATGGAAATACTTCTGACATTTTTCTGATTGTATCAGCATCTAAATCAATCATACTACAATGAAGAAATAAATGTCTCAGATGGAGACTTTACCTCCTTCATGTTTACATGGATGGAGCTGGAAAACGTACTTCTTAGTAAAGTATCTCAAGAATAGAAGAAAAAGTATCCAATGTCCACAGCCCTATTTTGAAACTGATTTATAGCTTTCATAGGAAAGATATAACCTAATTATAGCCTTAGAATATGAGGGAGGTAGAGGGGAGGGGAGGGGGCTGGACAGGTGGAGGGAGGGTGATTGGGGGGGTCACCTCTATGGTTTATCTTACAAGGGTACAAGTGAATCTTTCTGAAAGTAGAGGATGAATGTCTTAATAACTAAGAAAATGACATGAAGGCTACGTTAACCCGTTTGATGAGAGTGTTTCAAATTGTATATGAAAACACCACACTGTACGCTGTGATTGCATTAATGTACACAGCTATGATTTAGTAAAAAAAAAGAAAGAAAGAAATGTCTCAAATTAATTTACATCACAAAATTTACTGAGTAGTAATTTATACTAATATTTCTTAAAGAGTTAAGTAATTACCTTAATTTAGGTGTTAAATCGACCTTATAAACTAGAAGAAAATTTTTTTCCAATATGATTTTAAAAATCACTCATTCATCCTACAAATGATCTCATAGAAATTAATATAAATAAAACTTGCAAACACACTAGTCACAGAGCATAAGCTATCATTTATTAATTTAAGGGTAAGGCATAAGCTATAAATCTAGAATTTTAAAACATAAAAGCCCTTAACAGGGGTTGGCACATGTAAGCAATTCAAATATCAATCAGTCATAAAGGAATGAATAAACAAGCAAATCCCAGCATCTCAATGCAAAGGCTTTTTTTTTTTTTTCCACAAAATCATAAATGAAGAACATAAAACTTCACTACTACTTTGAGATAGAAAGAACAACCCAATTGTTTTCTGGAAATAAATCTGAAGTCTTCAGCAGCCTATCACTAACCATAACCAAAATGAAACATACAGCATATATCCTGCATAAAAAGAGAAATCAATGAGGGCAGGCACTGAGTCTTAAAGAGGTAACTATTAAATATTGCTAATCCTGAATCATTAATTAATGATTTAATTATGTTTGGTATATACTGAAACAAAAACACTATTAACTCAGCAAACAATTTCAAATGGGTTTATAAGAAAGGAGACATTATCACAGACATTTTGTAGAGTCTGCGACCTCTTTTTATCAAGAGTTAATACACGTTTTGGTGTAATTCAAGTCAAGAAATGTATATATATCATCACTTTGGACAAAAACAGGATTATTACTCAATGCTCACTATGAGTAAATACTCTTAACACTCACCTGTATTTTAATAGGCCAAGAAAAGTTGCTGACATACACATAGAATGTAATGTTAGGATTACTTCTAAAGTTAAATTTTTCATAGGAAAAACTATCTCTGTATTCTTTTATGTTAGTCTTGGAAATTATAGGCGTCTCTTCCCCAGATATGGTTCCAGCTAAAATGTAAACAAAAATGACAAATTTAAATAATTCATATTAGGAAACATATTTTTATGAATGTTATATAGTAAAATACATATTACATTTAGCTTAGATTTTTATAATTGATTTTATAAAAATGTAATCATAATATACTCATATTTTTAATTTTGAAGGAAAAATAAAAAATCTCCTATAAATAACAAATAAATTCAACTCAAAAATTATTTTTAGAAATACTACAACTGATTTAAGTGTTGTACACCAGCCACTATCTTAGAGGCTTTATGCTCTTTCTAATAACAATATTACTGCAGAGGTATTATCATGTCCATTTTTCAAATTAGAACATGAGCCTGAGAAAGATTAAAGTACTTGCCCCAAATTACTAGTTACTAAGCAGTAAATTCTGTTTTAGAACTCAGGGATATATGGCCTGAGCACTTTCTACTTACTACTCTACAGAGCATTTCGAAACAAATCAGATCATATTTTCAGCTGTAACAATCCAATTAGAAGATGGAAAATGAGCCAATATACCTGTCTTACCACAAACTGAACCATCACTACCCTTAAATAAATTGGATGAAGGTCATAACTTAAAACATGAACTGAATTTACTTAAACACATATTAGGTATTCAATATTTGATGAAATTAAACAAATGGAACAAAGCATTTCTAACAAGCATAGAAAGATTCCCACATTAATCAACAGTAATAATTCTAATTATTACAGAATTATAATAACCCATCCATGACCCTATCTCCCTACCTAAAAAATCAAAACTTCTGAGATTAGGTTCCAAACATTAGAAAGAACATTTATTGCATATTAAAATTACTATTCTAAAGTAACTAGAGATGTTCTATATATTTTTGTAGATGCATTTAAACAGAACAAGTTAACATGAATTTTTAATTAATGAAATTCACAGTGCCAAGAATTTACTATAAGTTTAGTACTATATTAACAAAATATCTGTATATTTGCCTAAACTTCTCATTTTTCCCATGTATCATAGGTTCTGGGATAGCAAAAGATCTCTTAATCCTTGAAATATAGGTATTTGTGATTCTCCATATTAAAATAGTATAATTTAATTTTCAGAAATCGAATATAAATTTATAAATCCATAATATTTCTGTATAGAAAACAATTTCTAGAAAATTCATACAAGAGTATACCTTTGATACAGAAAATATAAAGCAATAGAATGTCCTAAGACATAAGTATAAAAATGTAAGCATATATTTTCATAATTCAACATGATGATTTGAACACCTTAGTTATGTTTTTAAAAACAATAATTTCAATTTATTAACTTTCCTATGGAAGACACATTACATATAGGTTTTTAACCAATCTTCACACTAAAACTGACAGGAAAGGGTATATTTCTAAGTTTGAAAATAATATACAAGTTGTTACTTTTATGTTACAGCATGCACAGAAGAATTTTATTATTTTACATACATATTAAAGTTAACAATGAAATGTGCAGCTTTACTAGTGAATGAATTAATTGAAATCTCTTTAGACATTACAGAAGTAATCTATCTTAATTAATGTCTCCGCATTTCACATCACTGCCATTTAAAAAAATTAAGTAGTGTATAGTATTTGTTACTCATCTAATTTTAATTGAATAAAGGAGAAAGTTAACAAAGTAATGAAGCTTTATCCATTTTTCTGCTTTTTATTTTTATCAGTAACAGCCCAGAGATCATGGTATATATTTAAAATTTCACGTATGTAATTAACAGTAAATGGTCATCAACTTCCAGATAGGAACACAAGTGAAAGAAACCAGACCACCAACATTTTTTTACCTGTTGAGCCAACCGACCAGGTAATATTGAGATTGAAGTTGTTCGATGCATTAATCGATATGTCCAAATTTTTGTTCGACTATCGAGAAAGAAAGTATTAAAGTTAAAAAATACAAATTACACTAGATAGATATGACTCAGTCTACTGATTATGTCCATATTATATTTCTCAAACTCTACATATTTTGTAAATATCCAAGTGAATATGTGTTGATGCCATTTATACTTCTAAACAAAATACTGTGCAGTAAATTCAAAGGTAGATGTAAATTTCTCATTCATCTTTTCTGTTAAAATTGAACCTTTTGCATGTAAGTCATAAGCTGCTGTAATTTAGTATTTTTATTGTCTTTGTTTATTTGTGATTAATATTTAAGTGATACAGGTTTGGATTAGTCCCAAGTAACTTTGGGCAACATAAGATTGTTTTATTAAAAGACTCATTTTTGGGTGCATACATATTTTCTAGTGGAAAAACACTGTAAATACAGAAACTAAAACACTGTAAATACATAAATTAAAGCTTCCTGAGAAAAACAGTGAACCTATTCTAAAAAAAGAGCTGATCACATTATTCAAACAGCTATACAGAGGGACACTGAAGAATTTAATTTTATGTCATTCGATCTGCTTTTTGTCATTCATTAGTTGAATACAGACTCTTTCCATTTTATTTTAGGAAAACAAATGTCTAAGAGATTTTGTTAAATGTTATTATTTTGTTACTCCAAGAATTAAGAAACAGAAAGTAGGAATGATTATAACTATTTAGGCCTATGTAAAGGCAAAGAATGATACTCATATTAAATAAATGTAGCTTCAGGCAATGAGTGCATGATTCTCAGTTTTTAATATGCAAAGATCTGTAGGAAAATCTATACTGCTAAGCAAGACCTGTGAGGAGGACAGAGAGAGTAAGAGAAAGAAAGAGAGACGAAGGGAGAGCAAGGGGGAGAAAAAATACCGAATCCTTAGGGTTATTTTTTTTTCTAAATATGATAATGCAGAAAAGCTAATAAAAATATATCCCCAATTTTCTGTATGGATTTTAGGAGAAATAAATATATAAGCAATTAAATTCCCCATTTCTGACACAACAATCTTCAGGGTAAGTTGACTAAAGGACATGGTCCCACCCTGATGGACAGGAGTAGACAGAAGGAGCATCATAGAAAAGGCAGAGGCTGCCAGATGATGAGTGACTGAGGCTTCATGTACATCCATTTGACTGACATGCATCCCATCTAAATGATTTACACTAAGCCCCAACCTTACACCTCCAGGTAACATCCAATCTTAATGATTTCCCTACATGGAGGACGACTTAGCTTCTGTGAGAAACTCTATTAACAGTGTTCCATATCCATCAAAGGATATTCTCCTCACACTTTCCCCAAAGCAAATATGAATTCAGGAAGAATAATAATCTTAAAAGAGCATGCAAAATAAAATTTGTTATTATAAAGCTTAATGATTGCTATAAATATTTTTCAGGGTAGTATTCATTAATATTGCAGAAATAGCTTCTGAGAATTTTAAGTAATCCAAGAAAAATAAAGTCTTGGAATTTAAATATATTTCATAAGTCAGAAGGATATACTACCTTGTCCATGACAGTGATACTCACAAATGGCCATTAGTGTAAAGAGGAAGTCAGCACATCTTGAATTCATGAGTTTTATTTTGAAATAAACATATGCTTTTAAATGTGTAATTAAAAGCATCAATTCTTTCATAATAATATACTTACAAATAGAGAGAAATAATATATAATATGTAATAATAATTATGTAATCTCAATATATAATCAAAATTACAGGACTCTTTGCAAAATATGAAATATTAAACTCACAAATTCTTTGAATCACAAGAATACCTAAGTTTTATGAAAAGAAAAAAATTAATTAACAGGATTAGTGTTTACTACAAAACAATTATGAGAAGAAGAAAAGTCAAAATGGATGAGAAAAACTTGAATTAGTATAATTAATTATGAATATAATAATCTCTCCTCACCTGCTCTGGATTTGCTATGAAGTTTATGGCCGTATGATGGCGATCATCTTCCTGTAATAAGCTGAAGGTAAACTGATAGTCAATCAAAAGGCTGTCTGTGGGAAACAAAAAAAGTAGAATCCTGATATGTACTTTAAAAAGCTGTCTGAAAAACAAAAGTTAGGTGAAAACATATTGCCTATTAGTACTGAAAATTATTATCATTAAATATTAGCAGCCTCTTCAAAACTAGCAAAATACAAATATTTGTTATCAAAAGCAAAATGCCAAACACAGATGTAGAAGAAGTCATCATTCTTAAATGACTTAAAGAAGTCATCATCATTGTTATATCATTAAAAACAATATTTATCAATTCTCATACTATTACGAAAATACTGAAAAAGGCAGACATTCTGGAAACTACAAAAGTAAGAGAATAAAATTACCTATCATAACCAGAGAGAAATACAGTTAACATTTTGGTGTATTCTATTCCTATTAAAATTCTATAGATATGGGCAGCACCTGTGGCTCAGTGAGTTGGGCGCCAGCCCCATATACGGAGGGTGGTGGATTCAAACCCAGCCCTGGCTAAAGTGCAACAAAAAAAATAGCCATAGCATTGTGGCAGGTGCCTGTAGTCCCAGCTACTCGGGAGGCTGAGTCAAGAGAATTGCTTAAGCCCAGGAGTTAGAGGTTGCTGTGAGCTGTGACACCATGGCACTCTACCAAGGGTGATAAAGTGAGACTCTGTCTCTAAAAAATAAATAAATAAAAATAAATAAAAGAAAATTCTGTAGATAGAAAGGTAGATATTTTTATAAAGCTTCATAAATTTCTTAAAATCAAAATTCTTTCAAAACGTGAACTTTAATGGCCAAATAATATTTCCTCATACATTGTAATGCATTTAATTGTTTCTACTGTGGGCATTTCTACTTTTAGATATTTCAGAATAATTCTGTGGTAAACATTATTTACCCATATGATCTTTATTCACATTGATAAAAGGAATTCAGGGGAAATTACTTTTTAATTTTGTTCATCCACAATGCTGACACCAAGATGAAAACATTTAAATGTTTTAAGTCATAACTGGTTCTGCACGTTACAGAAGGGTGAAATACTGCTCATAATGTTAAACTGCTAGGTTTAGAAAATGATCTGAAATTATTTCAAATAAATAGAGATGTCTTCTATTGTTTGGATACTTACCTTTCATACTGTGCTCGTATCCATTAAAAACTATTAACATAAAATGTAAAGATGGGATTATGATAACTAGACTTACTGTTAAAGCTGTCAAGGCATAATCCATGTTCCTTGTATGCTTTATAACCTCATTCCTATATATTTTTTTTGTATAATTTAGTATAAGCCAACAATTTATCTTTGGAAGTATTATAGGCATCCATATATCTGGTAGAATTATGTAATGGGTCATGTTTCTAATTTTCATCTGACTGCCAAAAAATACAGAGAAAAATTCAATGTGCTAGTGTTGTTCTAGACCAATGGTTCTCAACCTTCCTAATGCCTCCTAATACTGTGACCCTTTAATACAGTTCCTCATGTTGTGGTGACCCCCAACCATAAAATTATTTTCATTGCTTCTTAATGACTATAATTTTGTTAATGCTATGAATCATAATGTAAATATCTGACATGCAGCATGTATTTTCATTGTTACAAAGGGGTCATGACCCACAGGTTGAGAACCGCTACTCTAGACACTGGAGATGCAACAATAAAAGATAAAAAATTTATCATGTGAGTGTTACTTTTTTTGCATTATTATTATTATTGATCAATATTTTGTTGCAGCAATCATCTGATTTCTTTTCTGATGTATTTATCTTCGTTCTTTACAAGGTTTTTGTTTCTAGTCCGTATCTTAAACATTGTTATTGTTGTTAAATTTTAAGCCTTTTTCATTTTCTGAAGGCAAAACATGGAAACCAAATAAACACATGTATATGTAAAAAAAAAAAAAGAAAAAAGAAAATTTGTCCTCATGCAACTTAGATCCTATTGAATGGACATCAGAAATTAATAATTTCAGTATATAGTATATCAGATGATGATTAAGGCTTCCAGAGACTAATAACCCAGTTAAAGCGTAGAGAAACTGCTTATCAGCATAGGAGTATGCTTGTAATTTTGGAAGGAACATTTAAAGATCAAAGATACCATGAGAATAAGCCACAGAGTTTACTAAAGAAAACATATTCCAAGAAGAAAGAACACGTGTACAAAAACCTCAAAGCAAAAACAAGCCTTAGACGCTTTGGCAATAATGTAGGCAGGATATGATGCAGGATGGGGTAAGAGCTATGAAGGTCACAAGAAGGGGTTGGAAACAGGAAATGTGTTTGGGAGGTATTGCAAACAAGATTAGCTAAATAAATGGATATAGCCTTTGAAAGAAAGAAAAGCAAAGTTTTGTTTGTTTGTCTTTTCCTGAAACCAAGCAAAAGTCATCATTAAGTGAAATAGATAATTCGTTTTACTTTGATGAGAACTGGGAGAATAATCAGAAGCCTAGTTTAGAAGATACTAAGTTTGAGATGCTCACTCAATAAGTAGATTAAATGCTGATAATTTACAACTTGTTATCCAGCTAGACATGAGCCTGAGCTTCTTATCTAGCTGGATAACAACTTGTGAATCATCAGCATTTAAATGGGATTTAAAGCCATGAAGGCAGGAAATCAACTTTGTAAACAGGTCTAAGGTGTGAACTGTGAGGCATATCAATGTTAAATTTTCATCCGGAAGAAAATATGGCAAAGGAGACTGAGAGGGGCAACCTAGGAGATAAGAAACCCAGAATTTATTATTATGGAAGTCAGGTAAACATCATATTTAATAGAATGAGTAGTGATAACAGTCAAATACAGCTGACAGAGTTCCAGGAGTAGGGCCGCAAGCTTGAGAAAAGACAATAATCTATTTAACATGAAGAAAAAATATCACTAAGGAAAAGCAACCATTTCAGAACTATTTTCAAAAATTTGTTTGTTCAAGTATATATTTTTTCAAGCTTGAAACCAAGCATTAAAAACTCAGTAGTGGATGGCTTTCCGGAGGAAGGAACTGGGGTGACCGGGGTGACTTAGGACACCTGAGCGGTCCTGAGTAAATGCTACAGTGCCCCCAGGTCCAGCAAGAATTTTTCTGCCCTTATAGACTCCACCCTTCACTATAAACATGGGAAATTATTGATCAGGCATTCATGCTTGACTTCTCTCTACTTATTTTTTCTTATGTTTGAGAGTGAAGGTAACTAGATCAGTACAATGTATCTTATATATGGTAATAATCAATCCTAATGTCATTTAGGGAAAAATAAAAATCCTGAATCCGAGAGCAAAATTGGTAGGCCAATTCAAGTGATAGAGTACCATTTAGTGAAAGTGAATTACTACAAATTGAAGAAAGAAAATGTAGACTTCTACACAAAATGTTTCCTTTTAAAGCTACTTAGAATAAAAGTCTCCCAAAAGCCAATTTTCCACTTAATCAGATTATATATTTCTCCTCAGAATTTAAAAAATAATATTAGAGCATTTTTAAGGGATTACAAATGAATAATTACCTGGCAACATAAACATTAACTTCTTGCTGAAATATACTCTCAACTTCTAGCTAAGAAGTATATAGCACATTAAAATTTAAAATGCTTCTCAAGTTTATGCACATGTGCATAATTTGGAAAATAAGTTTTTATGATGTACTAATGAACCACTCTATTATGACATAAAGAAGTCATGAATGATAATAAATCAATTCAAATAATTTTTTGCTTTATTAATCAATGTAAAAAAAGGACATGGTAGTAGAATGACTAAGTATGATCAAAACAGGTAAGAGGCCTCGGTGCCTGTAACTTAGCTAGGTTCAGGGTTCGAACCCAGCCCTGGCCTGCCAAACAACAATGACAACTATAACCAAAAAATAGCCAGCATTGTAGCAGGCACCTGTAGTCCCAGCTACTAGGGAGCCTGAGGAAAGAGAATCACTTGAGCCCAAGAGGTGGAGTTTGCTATGAGCTGTGATGCCACAGCACTCTACCCAGGGTGACATAGTGAGACTCTGTCTCAAAAAAACAGAAACAAAAACAAAAACAAACAGGTAGGAGAGTTTCATATTTAGATTGTGGAAATAATGCACTTTTATGCTAGTTGGAAAAAAATAGAAGGAAAGAGAAATTTTAGAACTATCTTCTCAGGTAGGTAAATGGTGATGAGATCTAGAGCAACACAATAAAGATTAGGTATACTCAGAGTGTGAACAGGAAATCACATTATGCATAGCGTACATGGAGGACTACACTATGGAGAGTGGTGGGATCATACAGAAGCTGTCTTTAAATTTTATTTATTTTCTCAGTAAAACCAGAAAGGCCCTCAGCTGAGAATGAGAATGGAATATGAGGAGAGAGGAAAGATATAAAATAGTCACCAAAAAGAGAAAAAGTAAAAAAATTGGGGAAACACACCATAAGGTTAGGGAATGTGAATCTGAAATGTGATTGATTAGCATAATTTGATATTTTCTATAGCTGAGAATTCATAAAAAGCTGAGAATTCAATCTTTATTTTACTTGAGTATCATCAAGTATAAAGAATGAAGTAAAGATGGGTAAAGATTTGAGGATATATGTATATATAAATATATACTTACATATATATAAATATACATATATTAATACATATATAAATATGTACTTACATATATAAATATACATATATTTATACATATATGAGATTCTCTATATTACTAGTTCAAAAATGCATTCTTAAAAGATCACAGGCACTTCCAAATTAAAATCTCCACTTTTACACTCCCATATATTTTAAGGTGACTGTACATATTTTAATCATATCACGTTCATTTGTTCATTCAATAAGATTGACTAAGTTCCAACTACATACTAGAAAGTAGGTAAAACAAAAATTATACACATTTTCTACTCTCAAAGTACAAGGGGTTTAATAAGAATGGTAATTACAATAGGTAATTTTTTTAAGTCAACAATAAAATACAAGGATTAGAACAACAGAAAGTACAAAAAGAAAAAAGGAATGGAAAACAGTACAAGTTAACCTAGATGGGCATGGAAGGCTTACCAGGGGAATAGATACTTAAGTTAAGTGTCAATGTCTGCTGTGGCACCCAGTCACTGTGAATAAAACAGCCGGGACATGGATTAGAAGAACATGCAAGAGGTGGGCTTCCCTTAGGTGCAGAGAGAGCCCGGAGTAACCTCTGCCATGGCCTTTCATTGAAGCATTATACAACAGGTGTGAGGAGCCCATGTACTAGGCCCACATGCTTAATGATTGCATGCTCTTTCCCCATGGGCTTGACTCCCATCCTGTTGCACCACAAATGTCCAAGGTTCAACACCTGCTTGTCTTATCTCATTAACTCATGCAATTGCTTGAGGGCTTGTCTCTGGGCTACAAACACCTCCATGCTGGCTCAGAGATTGTCCTGATCCCAAAGCCTACCCCTCAAGAACCAGTAACTACTTCTACAAGCCTGGTGTTCAGTCTCCCACAGGTAAGCTTTGAAAATTGAGTAACAGTTAAGCAAAAATAATGTCAAAGAGACAGTCAAGGCAAAAGGGAAAAATATGTCCAAAAAATAAAGGAGATTAAGAACTTATTATCTTGGGAGGAATCCACTTAGCTCCATTTTTGACACATAAGATATATGTGAAGGGCGTCAGGAGGTGAAGATAATGAGAGATTTACCCTTCTACATAGATAGGATGGACTGAATGTGTTCCACCATGTTGTTCCTGCCAATTATGACTAAAACCCCCAGATAAAAGATACAAAACTATCAGAAGACTCCGAAGGGTGGAGAAAACAAAGTGGACTGGCTAGGGACCATGCAACTCAAGGTGGTAACCCAGCGGTAACTTCCCTAGTTCCAGAGGTTTTCTTACCTTCTTTGTTTTTGCCTTCTCTATGTCCCCACCCGAATACCTACAACCTGGAAACACTAACGAACTCAGACGAAATCTAAAGCCCTTGGAAAATCCTACGCCTAGACTATGAGATGGAGACCAGCAGACCACACCAATACCGAGCCAAGGTGAACAGAGGTAGAGCCTGTGTCATAGCAGAAAACTATAGGCAAAGTTGTATTGATTATCACTGTCCACTTCCATTTCATGAATAGTAAATATATTTTTTCTTATTTATAATTGTCTTGATAATATTTTTATTTCCGCTAACCACTTTCATTATAGGAATAAAGTACATGTATGTGTTAATTTGTAGGGGAAATTGAGCCCTGATCTTTAGCATAAGACTTGCTTCCTGCTGAGACACTTAAACAATGACGAGAATAGTATGTGGGTTGTGTATGTGCAGGAGATCAGAAAACTGGCCTCCAAGAGAAAATGTCTATGTGAGGTACAGCAATAATGGTTATGGTAAATATTCTCTAGATTCCCAAGATCTCTTGATGCTGGGGGCAGAGGTTGTGCTTAAGGTCTGAGGTTTTGCAAAAACAAAGGTGGACACATTCTATCTGACCTTCTCATGTCTCCCCCAATCAGTGATAATGTGGGGTAAGCAGCTTTTTTCTACTTCTTCCTGTTTTATGATAATATGGGACCCAAGGTTTACCAGAGAGGGCTTCTCCTATACTTCCTCGGTCCCCTGACATGGACTTTGTGTCAAACCTCTTCATTCCTCACATAGAAACCCTCTCATCTAGTGATCCCAAACCCCTTCATTAATATACTGTTTATCTAATTGGTAAGGCTTGTGGTCAACTGCAGGATATTAATAGTTAAGTTTGGAGGAGGTCAAAGGTTATATGTGGATTTTCTCCTGTTCAGGAGGTCAGCTCTCCTTACTCCTGATTGTTCAAGAATCAACTGTAGTTATGTTTCTTTCAAAAATGGCATATCTCATTCCTAATTCACATTCTTCTTAGGTACAGGCTAAAAAAGACATACAAGATAGAATCTCAGTACTGACTACAGTATACCCAAGGTTAAGTTCCAACATAGAGAACTAGATTTTTTTTTAGAGTTGTTCTCCAGTACTGGACTAGCAGCCTTGGAGACAAAAAAAGTGGTTGCAATTTACTGCAAAAGAACAAACTGTGTACAAAATTAAGCTGATTAGTAAAACATACTGCATGCAAAAGGAATTTAAGCAAATAAAATATAAAGAGAAAAGACTTTTAACCTATACAAAATATTTAAATAAGTCAGATATTCCACTATTCCACTAATGATTAATTGAAAGAGAACTTGAACTATACAGAAAGTTTCCGAACATTCTGTTTGTAATTATGAACAACGAATAGTGAATATTTGGCACTTGTTTTACAAAAGCTACATGAAATAATATATCTTTTAAGACAAGAGTAACCGGCTCGGCGCCTATAGCTCAACCGGCTAAGGCGCCAGCCACGTACACCTAAGGTGGCGGGTTCGAATCCCCAGCCCGG
>NW_003852416.1:6538739-6554098 GCF_000181295.1 Otolemur garnettii
AACCAGTGATAAAAAAAAATCATCAAGATATATACTGGAAATATTTATATTTCTGAGATAAAATAAGGTACACGTGGTAGGATCAGAAATGAAAATAATCTTGACTTGTGCATCTGTATTAACAGTGCTATTCATCTAAATCCTAACTCATTTGGGAACCACAATTCTTGTACATAAATTTTAAATTGAGAAATTTTACATTTGATTTTTCCAAAAAGAAACTACAGCTTCATAATTTGCTTTTTCAACATGTCAATGTTAAGACTATTTCACTTTTATGTTAGCATTATCTACAGCATTTAAGAAGCTCTTGGTTGTAATTTCCCACGTATATACCAACTAAGTTATTTTATCCAAAGTAATGAAACTCAGTGAGACTCAATGGTCCAGTAGGGATTGCTCTGTGGATTATACAACTGTGTGTGTGTGTGTGTGTGTGTGTGTGTGTATTTGGCTTAGAAAGGACTATATCATAAAAAAAAAAAGGTATTCAATGAATGTCAGTTTAGTTCCTTATTCACTATATTTATTTCTAAATCTGAAATAGTTCACAAGTCAGATTCCCTTATAATATTTACTCACAGTTATATACATGTTTATAAATATTTAATTTCATGATCATATATTACCAGTCATCCTGAGGACTCTGAAAGGATACACACAGACCCTAAAAACAATATCAAGAGTCCAAAAATTTGTTAAACAATGGCATGTTTATAAATAAGAGTATTTGCTGACTTGAACAATTGTCTAGTAAATGATAAAACTTGAATATAAGTTCATGATTATAAAGTACATTCATACTCTCGATTTGTCCTAGTAAGGTTTACCATGTAGCTACGGGAAAATGCCTCCGAAAATGAATCAAAAATGGTACCTTTCATGCTCTATTGCTTCCCCCCACCCTCAAGCTGTTTTCCAGCAAGGAGAATGATTATTTTAAAAGTAAAATGTAACATTTGACTCTCTTTTTAATACCTTTTGATAGTTTCCCATTTTTCTTGTAAAGACCAAATTTCACATGTTCTATACAGCACTATATTATTTGGATCCTGCAGATCTCCTAAGTCTCTCACCTCTTAGCTTCTACCTTGTTCTATGTGCTTCAGTACCAGCTCTCTCTTAGCAACTCAAACACTGCATTTTTTTCTTGCCACAAACTTTGAAACATGCAGTCATTTCTGATTCTACTTCTTCCTGTCTTTACACAGTCATTACTCTTAACCAAGTCATCCTTCACATCAAAGCTCAATTACTGACTCAGCACCTGTTGCACAGTGGTTACGGTGCCAGCCTCATACACCGAGGCTAGCAGGTTTGAACCCAGCCCAGGACAGCCAAAACAACAATGACAACTGCAACAAAAAATATCCCAGAGTTGTGGTGGGTGCCTGTAGTCCCAGCTACTCAGAAGGCTGAGGCAAGAGAATCGCTTGAGCCCAAAATTTGGAGGTTCCTGTGAGCTATGACACCATGGCAGTCTACCAAGGGCGACATAAAAGTGAGACTTTATCTCAAAAGAAACAAACAAACAAAAGTAACTCAATTATTTCCTTACCTCACTGACTTCCTATTCCATAAATTAAGTCAGTCCCTCTTGTAATACATTTCCAAAGCATCTATAATTCTCAAAGTTATTATAAAAATAATACCTAGGTAATTGGTTTAATATCTATTTTCCCAGTTATAAGCTTTAATTGATCAGAATTTGTTTTGTTTGCTATGGTACCCCCAGAGTCTTTCAAAGTAGCTAGTCAATAAAATTTATGTAGAATGAATCAACAAAAGTCAGTGAATGTCAATAACTGACACTCTCTCTAAGCTCTAATGCTCCAAAAAGCAAATTAAGGAAAATATCCCCGCTTGAGAGTATTAAATAAAATATTTGATATGAAATTGTTTTGGACATAAATATGCAATAAATATCAGTTTTCCTTTGTTTGATGAACAATACAAACTACGCTTACAATTACTAATAAAGAATTTTGTCCAGGTGGGGTACCTCCCACTTTGGGAGGGCAGATGGGAGCATCTGCCATCACTTTGAGACCAACCTGAGCAACATAGTAAAAAAACCATCTCTCCTAAAAGAAGGAAATTAGATGGCCATGATGGTACATGCCTATGCTCCCAGTTGCTCAGAAGGCAGAGGCAAGAGGATAGTTGAGCCCAGGAGTTTGAGATTATAGTCTGTGATGATGCCACTGAACTTTAGTCTGGGCAACAGAGCAAGATCCTGTCTAAAAAAATTTCTTTTTTAAAAAGAATTTCTATTGAGATTAGAACAGTAAGAATATTACAAAGGTAAAACCTGTTGCAGAAATTTTACGAGTTCAATATTTACTAGATACACTATTATAGAAAAAGCACACAGTTCTGACTCAAACTCTGAACACTACTGATGACGTGACCAAAGACACACCAAAACTCATTGGGTCTTACTTTTTTTCATCAATAAATAAAACAGAATGGATTATGATCACCACAGTAATGATTCTAATGTAGGATTTTTTAATAACACTCCATGATCTGTTCGGAAACCACCTTCCTTTGCTTCACAGTATCTCAAAAGAGTTAAACTTCAATTATTCTACAACTTATGGGAATCTGCTTTGATTTTATTTGAAAAAATGTTCAATAGGCTAAGTTAAAAATGAAAATGCCTGATGCTTAAAGTTTTTCAATGATATAATAGCATATTATACCTATAACAAACTTAAAGTAACTTTTACTTGATAACCTATAAAATTATTTATAAACATTTTTGGTCCCTATCAATAAAATTGCTTGCATATATAGCCAAAATGCATGTATATTCACTTATTTATTAATAATTTATATGAATGTACTGCCACTAAATATTACTGAAAGGCTGATATGAGCCACACACATTTCTAGTCCAATAAGATAAGGTGTCTACGGCCATACCACCCTGAACGCTCCTGATCTCATCTGATCTCAGAAACTAAGCAGGGTTGGGCCTGGTTAGTACTTGGATGGGAGACCAATAAGATAAGGGCCTAGGTTCACAAAATTTCATTCCAGTAAAATTTCCTTTTACTGGAAAACCCTAATTCAAGAAAAAAATAAAAAAGTAGATAATTGCAGACTATATAACTGTTAGGATAGAAATACAAGTTATGTGCTAACAGGAGGAGGAGTCATTTATGGTAGAGTTGGAATATTAGAGGGAGATGTAGCATTGAAGGAAAAGCTTTAGTAAATGCAAAGCCACAATCTAAAGTTTAGAATATTTAAAAACAAGCAGATTAAGTCATTAAAGGCTTAGAAATATAAAATTACTTATGTCTTAGTTCATTCTGCAAAAAACTACCACAAATGGCTCCTCCCATTATCACATACCTTGTATTTCCATCCTAACACTTACATAGTCTGAAATTCTGCTAGAGCAGAATATCACAGCGTACTTAATTTATAATAAACAAATTTACTAGGTCATAGTCCTGGAGACTTTTAAGTCCAAGATTGAGAGGCCAGCAGCTGGTGAGAACCTTCTTTCTATGTCATCCTATGGCAGTCTGACAGTAAAGTAGGCCAAACTCACCCATTATAACAGTATCATCTCTTTACACTGTTAGGATGGCAATTAAATTTCAGTCTGAGTTTTGGAACCAACAAACATTCAAACCATAGCACCATATAAATTTCCAAATGACCAGGAATCTAATCCTATACTCCATTTTGTTCATTGGTTATATTCCAGTATCAGTATAGGAGCCAGTAGAGTTACAGTATGTTTGGTTATCTATCAAGTGGGTTATTTCTCACTAGTCTTCCTGTACTTAATTTATTGAAAAAAAAAATTTTTTTTGAGACAGAGTCTCACTTGCTCACCCTGGGTAGAGTGCTGTGGAGTTGATTGGCCCGATGGGGGTGGTGGTGGGTAGGTGGCCGCACACCAGCCAGCTCTGTGGAGCTGAGGGGCAGAACTGCTGCCTCCGCCCTGGCGGCAATAATGAGGCAGCAGCTGGCAAAGGAACCAGTGGGCTATGGGGGTGGGAGTCGGGGGTCAGGAGGCTCCAGTAGCCAGAAGGGCCAGACAACTGCTGGGAAGACACCAGGACCTTAGTTTCTCCCTCTCCTTGCACTTGTAGCGGAACAGGGAACCCCCATTTCCCAGGCTGGGTCAATTCCATGTAGGTTTCCTAGGCCTGGGAACCAAACAGATTGTAGCCATTCATTTGCTACCTAGTCCACACTAGATGTAACTATAGAGTCCCTGCTAGGTGTAACTACAGAGGACCCATGCAACAATCTATATGCCCCAGGACAAAGAACCCAGAGAGAGAGCTTTTTGCTTGACTTCGCATTTTTCTCTCTGCCAGAAGCTTTGGTGGTTTTGTATTCTTTTCTATAAAATAAATCTTGTCTTACCACTATCTGTGGTCCATGGATTATTTGAATCACTGAGATCAAGAACCTACTGAAGGCGAAATTTTGCTTCTAGAGTCATAGCTCACAGCAACCTCAAAGCCTTGGGATCGAGCAACTCTTGTCTCAGCCTCCAAACAGCTGGGACTACAGGTGCCTGCCATAATGCCCGGCTATTTTTTAGAGTCACGGGTCTCACTCTGGTTCAGGCTGGTCTCGAACTTGTGAGTTCAGGTAATCTACTTACCTTGGCCTCCCAAGTGCTAGGATTATAGACATGAGCCACCACACCTGGCATACTGAATTTTAAAGTATATTATATAACATTAACTTAAGGTAATTTATTTTAGATTTAATATATGCCCTTTGAAAATTTCAACTAAATGAAATTCTAATTAAAACTGCATAAAATTTTGTATCAATTTGGAAAGTATGATATATTCATATGGAGATTTCTCATTTCTAGTCAGGGGAAGTGGCTCATGCCTATAATTCTAGCAATTTGGAAATTTGGGAGGCCCAGGCAAGAGGATCACATGAACCCAGGAGTTTAAGACCAGCCTGAACAACACAGCAAAACCTTGTCTCTCCAAAGAAATAAAAAGAAAGAAAATTATCTAGGCATGGTGGCCTGTGTTCCCAACTACTTGGGAGACAGAGGCAGAAGGATCACTTAAGCCCTGGAATTTGAGGTTGCAGTCACCTATAACAACATCACTGCACTCTAGCCTGAGCAACAGTGAGACCCTATGTTATAACCACAAAAAAAAGGATTTCTCATTTGAGAAAATGGTATGACTTCCTAATTAGGTCCTCTTTTTATTTCCTTCAGCATGATGTTTTTATTTTATTCATATAAAAACAACTCTGGTTAAATATATTGCTAATTTCTGTTTCTCTGGTTTTATGACCCATGGTTAAGAATAGGGCCTATAGTCCCCGATGACCTCGGTTAAAACCTGGCTTTACCACTTCATCGCTGTTGAGATTAATTTAATTTTCTCTACCTGTGACTTCTTATATATAAAATGGGAAAAATAAGCATACCTTTCTCATTTGAGGACTAAGGTAGCTAGAACATATTAAAAACCTGACATAGTAAGGGATTTAAGTATTACAGTATTATTTTTAAGTCAGTTCATTGTTTTCCCTGTTGAAGAAAAAGGGGGGGAGGGTTATTTAATAAGTGATGCTAAATAAGGAACTATATTTCTATAAACAAATTTTCACAATAACAATATTACGCATGCTAGGACCTAAATGTTGTATAATCATTCTCAGAACATGGCACTGAGATTTATTTAGAAAGGCAGACTGTGCCTTTATTAGCTTCGTCAGCATTTTATACAAATAAGGAAGTATTACCCTCTTGGTGAAGGCAGGTAGAGCACCCTAGGGTACACGGCTCAGTGGGAAATGTTAATACTGTGTCCCAGCTCCCTCTTCTCAGCTGAGTACCCTTAACCAGAGCACAGACTACACAGCCTAACTTAGGAGACCTGATGGGAGGTTTTAAGAGATTTTTATTTACTTCCTTAAACTTTTTTCTTTTATTTGATTATTATTTTTACAGTGAGTCTATTTATTTATGCAACCAGACTAATGTACCACTCATACTATAAAATACATAGATCAAATAAATTTTTCATCTTTCTTCTGCATTAGCTCAGTAGCATTTTTTTTCTCAGCTATTTTAAGTTTTTTAATAATTGTGTTATATTATCCTTCACTCTGGACTATATTAAAATATTAAATAGTTCTGAGATAAAACTCTAAAAAGTACTGATACATAAGCATCAGAGAATTTGATAAAATCACTGATGAATCAAAGAACAAGGTTAAAATGCAAAAAATGTGACTCATTATGTTTTATCAGATAATGTTCAATCCATCATGTCTTCAATGTGTTATATATAAGAATGCAGATTTTCTGGGTTCCTAAAGACAACCCTGCCCCATTTGCAGATGCTCCAGCCAGGTCCTATTTAAATAGTGATTTATATTAAACTGTTAAAAAGTCATGTAAAACATTCACTAACAAAATATAACATTTGCAGTTTCAAAGAAGTAATTTTTAATTCAGTTTTAGAACAAAAAATAATTCCATTAAATATGAGCTAATTCAAATTTTAATTGCTTTTATTGTTTCGTGTGACATACCACAGTAAGTAATTAAATTGAGATTGGCTTTTTTTTAACTTAAATTCCCTACTCTCAAAATAGGTAGTGTATTATTAACAACAAATCCTACACTGAACTCTAAAAAGCAATAAAATAAATTGAATATAAAGTAGGAATTTTTTAAAAAGTAAAAGGTGAAATAAATCAAAATATGCTAGATTATTTAGAAATATATTAAAACACTATAACTAGTAGTTTGGCTATTACATGTACTTAAAGAATTAGTACAGTAGTGGCATAAAGTAGATAACTGCAGAAAGTGACTTTATGAAATGTATCATCTCTGTAACATTTTCACAGTCCAGTCTTTCACTTTGTATTAAAATTTTCTTTGTTAAAGTGGTTATTACAATTAAAAAGAAAGCACTGAAGAATAAAGAAACTATACTATATGAATACTACTTTTTATGTTTACTAATAATAAATTGAGTAAGGGCTAACGAAATTAGATATCATTGCTAGAATATCTTTTTTTCTGTGTAGGATACAACTGCGGATACATTACTTTCAATTAAGTTAATACAACAATGCAGTCAATTGCTTTAAGTTATAGTGTGAACTTGCACCTTAGGTTTCGATCTAATTTTAAAATTGGAATAATTTCCATTAACACTATTATAAGAACTACCATCCTGTTCTTTTTTAAACACTTTTCTTTCAGTCTTAAACTTGAAAGATCTCATAACAAATGGCAAGACTGCCATCTAGTGCTTGATGATCATTCCTTCGACACTTCTAAAAGGAGCAGGGTGCTATGTAATACAGAGATGAGTTGTCCAGGAGGGTAGCCACTAACTACATGTGGCTATTGAGTAGCTGAAATGTGAATGATATGAATTGACATATGCTATAAGTAAAGAATATAAACTGTGTATCAAACACTAGCACAAAAGTAATGTAAGATATCTCATTAATGACTTGCTTATTTTGAATACTGATTACATATTAAAATGAAAATATTTTATCAAAATTAATTTGACTTATTTCTTTTACTTTTTTAAAAATTAAAATTACTTTAATTAATTTAATTAAATTTAAAATTTACTTTTTTAAAAATTACATGTGTGATTCCTATTGCATTTCTTTAAATTTAATTAAATTAAAAATTTACTTTTTTAAAAATTACATGTGTGATTCCTATTGCATTTCTTTGGACACCTCTAATCTAGAAAAAAAATGTTAATCTTCTAATAAAAGTCTTCAACATTAATCTATTTCATATATGTATAATAGGATGAGTTCACAAATGTAACAAGTTATTCTTTAGGGACACAGTGAAATCTAAAGACCAAAAAAGTCAAGGAAGACTATCTAATTTTAAAAAATCAGGCAAAATAATTTATTGTTATAAAATAAATCCCATATGCTTGAAATGAATTTTTTTAAAAACACAGAAAAAATGTGGAAAAGGTAGATAATAAATATAATTTAAATGACACAGAAATTAATTGATGTGAGCATGAGTAGGAATAATAATTGCACAGAATTGAAATATATACCTATATAGGTATCTGTAAGTGCATAGTAATACGAGAACAAAACTAACTGTCACCTTTGAAAGATATTGAGCAAATAAGAAATAAGTACATAAAAAGGAAGGAAACAAAAGGAATAAATAAAAATAAAGGGAAAAACTATTTATTATGTATTTCCTATATGAATGATAACACTGAATACCCAAGTAGCTGATGAGAGAAAATTTGTTTTTTACAACAGTATTCAAATTAATAAATAAAGAAGGAATTGGAATATGATAATTTTGCAATCTTTATCAATTAATATCTAAATATTGAGCACTAGTGTCTGCTAAAAACATAAAAAGAGAAACTATCAGACATTATATGGCTCTTCTAAAACACAGAACAACCTATAAAATGTGTTCTCCATACAAATCTAAATCTGATTAAGCCACTAACTCAGAGTTCCTCAACCTCAACGCTATTGATATTGATACCCTGAGCCAGGGAAATCATTTTTTCTGAGGAGGCTGGCCTGTTCATCATAGGCTGCTTAGCAGCAACCCTATCTATCTACAAGATGCCCATAACACCCATAACTCCTTCTCCAGCCGTGACAAACAAAAATGTTTCCAAACACTGTCATTGTCCCACGGAGGACAAAAATGTCTTAATAACATTTGGGATTTTATATGTTGCTTTTTAAACCAGAAAAAATACAAAAGATGGTTAACGATGTTAAGGAACATCTACTTAATGAGAAATTAAGAAAATCATATCTATTTATATATGTGTGTGTATATCTGATAATTAATTTTTTAAATCTGTAGAATTAATGCAAATAATAAAATTGTATAACAAAAGTAGGCAAAATACCACCAGTATTTAAGAGAAGGAAATTACTGAAAACAAAACCTAAAATTTATGAACTAAAAAACAAAATACTCAATGAAACTAGTAGATTAACAACTATAAATTCACATGAAAGAAAAACTCAATTAATTAAAGGGAGGAGTTGGGTAAGTTCATATCCAACTGCACAGATATATGGTGCATTTCCTGGGTGAAGGACGCAACAACTCAGACTGTAGCCTTACAAAAGCAAACTACATAACCTAATCACATATACTCTCATTTTAATCTTAAAATTCATTTCAGATGAGCAGTAAACATAAAAATATATGTAAATAAGGAAGCACGTACAACATCTCTGTTTTACTGATATGGAAAATAACTCAAAAAGATTAAGAAATTCCCCAGCCACTTGGGAGGCTGAGACAAGAGAATCACTTAAGCCCAAGAGTTTGAGGTTGCTGTGAGCTGTGGCTCCACAGCACTCTACCAAGGACGACATAGTGAGACTCTGTCTCAAAAAAAAAAAAAAAAAGATTAAGAAATTTGACCAATGTTTTCCTTAATTTTAATTTCTAGAAATTTACTCTGATTTTGAAACAAAAACAATGTTATATATAAATTTTGAAGTTAAAATTATTCAACTTCATCTAAAAATCACAATGAACATATACTAAACTGATATACTTAGATATCATGCTATGCCAAATTCTCAATTACTAAATAAAACAGAATATTTCATGGTAAAAAAATAATAATTTTTCAGAAAACAGTGGAAAGGATGTATAAAACAAAACCTGATGTTATGAAATAGCAAAACAAAAAGCTTTTAAAAATACCAATTTAAAAGTATCAGACCTAGAAATTTTGGGTTAATTATCTTATCCTTAAAATTTTAACTATTTTTGTTTTAAAAGAAGACAGTGATCATTCCAAGTTTATTTTCAAAGCTACTACCATAATTATACAATATGTAGATAGAAAAGAAAAAATACTAAAAACCACAATCAAAGGTCATTCAGTTAGAAAAAATCCTGTACTAAATAGACCACATTCATTCATAGTGGAAATAATTCTAAATAAAATATAAACAAGTGATATTTAGCTGTCTTCCAAATAATAACATCCCATAACTATAGTAAGTTTGGTTTAGCCCAAAATAAGATGTTTAACATGAGAAAATCAATTAATGCAACTAATCATTTAACAAGGTGAAGGAAAAGGCATAAATGATAAAAATCTCTAGTTAATCTGAAATAAAGAATAAACAAATCTTTTAGTGCGATGAGGTAGGAATTTGCTTAAATTGATGCAAGGAATATCCATAAATTATAATTAATACCCCATTGATAAAGAAGGTTATATCATTACTGCGATTCAGCACTGAAACAGAGATTCCACCAACCCAATAGTGGGATAAAAAGGTTGGAAAAGAAATAAAACTATCTATATTTGCATGTAATAAAATTAACTGCAGTTATAAATCTAAGCAAATCTATAAACACAGTTCATTGAATATAAAATAAATACACTCAAATTAATTTCGTTGTTAGATAGCAAACAAATAGAAAATGGAATTTAAAATAGCAAGAAAAACATTAGAAAATATTATATATTTTAAACACCCAGCAAAATATGGTCAAGGCAAAGACACAAGAAATTAAGCTTATTATTATGGGTCAATAAAGAAATACAAATTAAAGCCATAAGATACCACTATGCACACTCTGGAATGTCTATAATCAAGAAGACAGATTATACCAAGTGTGATAAAGATGTGGAGAAACTAAAACAATCACAAATTGCTAGTATGAACAAGAAAATTGTTCAAACATGCTGGAAGATTTTTTGGCAGCTTCTGTAAAAGTCAGGCATAAGATTATGAAGCAATTCTACAATTATACTCTTAGGAATCTACTCAAGGAAAATAAAAACATATGCCCACACGAAGACCATATGAATGTTCAAAGCAGCATTTTTTTTTTCATAACCACAACACAGAAACCATTCTAGAGATCATCCACTTGTTAGTGGATCCCCCAAAAATAGTATATTCATATTATGTTATACCATTCATCAAATTTAAAATCTAAAATCACCAAATTAACAAAGTAAAATTGGAACTCTTTATCTAAATTGACACAGGAAAAAACATTAGACAAACATCCCTTCTAATAAAAATACTCAGTGAAGTAGAAATAGAATACTGCACTTGATAAAGGCAGCAAGGAAAAAAACTCTATCAGACTAAATGATGAAGACCTGAATGCTCTCTCTCTAAGATCAGCAACAGGAAAGAATAAATATTAGCATGCTCACCACATATTTTCACTATTGGATTGAAGGTACTAGCCATTGCAGCAAGGCAAGCCAAAGAGATGAAAGGCATCCAGATCAGAAAGGAAGAACTCTAGCTGCCATTACTTGCAAAAAATACTATTCTCTATGTATAGATTCTGACAGAATCTATAAAAAAAAAAAAGTTGCTAGGACCAAAATATGAGTTTAGTAAAGCAACAGGATACAAAATCAATATAAAAATCAATTATTATAAATGTGGGACACAGTTAGAAATGAAATATTTATAAACTACCATTAACAATAGCAACAAAAGTATAAACTATGTACAGAGAACTCTGACAAAAATGTGAATAACCTGAACAGTTAAAACTATAAAATATTATTGATATGAATAACAAAATAATTAATGAAAAATTAAAAAGATATGCTATGCTCATAGATCAAAAAATTCATTATATTTAAGATGTCAGGCCAGGCCCAGTGGCATATCACTCTGGGAGGCTGAGGTAGAAGGATCACTTTAGCTCAGGAGTTCAAGACCACCCTGAACAAGAGCAAGACCTCATTTCTACTACAAATAGAAAATTTAGCCAGGTGTTGTGACTTGCACCTATAGTCTCAGCTACTCAGGAGGCTGAGGCAGGAGGATTGTTTGAACCCAGGAATTTGAGGTTGCTGTGAGCTAGACTAAGCCCCGTCACTCTAGCCTGGGCAACAAAGTAAGACTCTATCTCAAAAAAGGTTAATTCTCCTAAATTTATCTATAAATTCAACAGAATCCTAATATGAATCCTAGCATTTGTTTTTGCAAAAATTAACGAGTATATTCTAAAATTCATACTTAAATGCAAAAGAAATGAAATAGTCAAATAAAGTTTGAAAAGGAAGAACAGAGTTGGAGGACAAAAATTATCTGGTTTTAAGACTTATCAAATTACATTAATTATAAAATGTGTTGGCATAAAAATAAGCAAATAGTTTAATGAAACAGAAAAGAAATTCCAGAAATAAATCCACATATATACTGACAACTGTTTTCAACAAAGGTGCGTACGTAATTCTTTGGTTAAAGGACAGTCCTTAAATTTTGCTTCAATATTTAAATATCTGTATATAGAAGAAAATAATTTCAATCCATCACTTACTATACTACATATAAAAGGATGAACTGAAAGTGAACTCTATACCTAAAGGGAAAACCAAAAATATAAAACTTCCTCAGAAAAAAATAAGGAAAATCTTTGTGACCTTCTGGTAGGCTAAGGTTTTCAAATGAACAAGGTAATAAGGTGCATTTCATTTCAATTAAAAACCGCTCTTCAAAAAAATAGTGTTAATAAGATAAAAGACAAGCCACAAACAAGTAAAAATATTTGTAAGTTATATATCTGACAAAGAACTTGTATTTAGAATAGAGTATCTTTAAAACTTATTAACATAAAAATGAGCAATATAATAAAACAGTAAGCAATTAATTTAAACAGACATTTCATCAAACAAAATATACATATTGGCACACACATATGTGAAAAGATACTTAACATTATTAATTAGGGAAATCCAAATTAAAATGAGAATTGGTTACTATTATATACCTTTTAGAACAGCTAAAATTGAAAAGACTACCTGTCTAAAGGATGGAGAAATGTGGAAAAACTGAAACTCCCATACACTGCTGGTGGGACTGTAAAATGTTACAACCATTTGGGAAATAGACTGGCTGTTTCTTAAAAGTTGAACATATATCCACCATATAAAGTATCTATTAAAATCAGTACAAAATCAGTATGGTTTTATAAATAATAGCCAAAATTGCCTCCTGTAAAAAATCTATTGCAAAATTCTATTATTCTAAATGTTTGTTCAAAAATTAATCATACTGAAAAAGATTACATTAAAGTCAAATGAATTTACTCTAATTCTATATTTTGTTCCATGTTCAGAATAAGATTGATGGCTATTTTACTTTTCAGAGTAGAAAAATTTGCACCAAATACAATTAAGAAATATACAGCAAAAAGATATTGCTTTGCTTAGCAATATATTAATAGTTGGAGTTGCATTACAATATTTAAGAAATAGAAATTATAAGATGTTAATGGCTATTTTAGTTATTCAACATGACCTTTATTATATGAAACTAATAATATAAACCAAGTATTTGAAATGAAAAATACACAAATACTTACAATAACATGTCCCTCTAAGTGGATTACCAACATAGCGATTTTCAGAGTCACATCTGCAGAAACATAAAAATCCATTTAATCTTAAACAATGCAATTCACAAGCCCCATGTTTTTCTTCAAGCAAAAAAAGTATGTATACTTTACTTAAAATACCTTTAAAACTATATAATTAATTACAATTTTAAAAATGAGGCTTCAAAGTAATTATCTGTAGAAAGCCTATATATATGAGCAAAAATGAGAAAAGAAACAGAGGAGAAAAAATACATGAGAGGATCATGGAGTAGACTAAAGGCAGATGAGATGTGACTGTGAGTTTTGGGATATGTATCCTTTCTTAATAATGTGAAGAAGTTCAAAGCCTAGAATAGGATACAGACACTTTTAGATAGAAGAGAAAAAGTGAGGGATTTCAAAAGTCCATTATTATTTTCTTACTTGTGTTATTCATTGGAATTAATATATTTTCCCTGAGTTTCCACACAAGTGGATCTACAGTTTAAAAAAAAGACTTGCTATACTAGTAACAGAAAAAAGGTTTCTCTAATTACAGCTAACTGAAAAATAAAAATAAAAATAAATAAAAATATAGCTAACTGAAACAAAATAAACTAATATCACAAGCTCAAACTTTGAGTACATGTAAGAAGATAATAACAAATGAAAGAGAACGAATATTTTTTCTGTTGCAAAAAATAAACTTGACTTGTCACAAATGGGTTCAAAATACTACTGTTAGTATACGAAAATATTCAAAATAATATGCCCTGCGTTATTATTCATAATATTTCTTATATATGCTACTTGCCCAAATAGATGATTTAAAGTCCCATGACAATCTAAAACTACTAACTTTAACAAAGATGAGTGTTTCAAGTATTTTTTTAAATTTAGTTTGTCAGTTTTTAACACATAATAATTTTACACATTGCAATCCCATTACTGGGTATTTAACCAAGGAAGTCATTTTATCAAAAAGACACCTGCACTTGAATGTTTACTGCAGCACAATTCACAGTTGCAAAGATGTGGAATCAACCAAAGAATGCATCAATTCATGAGTCAATTTAAAAAATGTGAGATATATATATATATGTGTGTGTGTGTGTGTCATGGAATACTACCCAGCCCTGAAGGAAGATGACTTAATGCCTTTTGCAACAATTTGGATGGAACTGGAGACCATTATCCTAAACAACCATTTTGCAAAAATGGAAAAATGAACACCAAATATACTCAGTATTAAACTGGAACTAACCAATAAGTACAAATGTGCATAGAGGGAAGTAAAACTCAATGGAAATCAAGCCAGGAGTAGATAGGGGAAAGGATGGGCAGAAATGTACCCAACAGTTACAATGAATACAACTGAGTGATAGGCACACTATAACCCTTGACTCAAGCATTGCAAAGCAATCCATGTAAGCAAAAATATTTGTACCCCTGTAATACTTTTAAATTTAGAAAAATTTAAAAAACTAATTGTACCTATTGATGGGGTACAGTATGATGTTGCAATACATCTATACATTTTATAATGATCAAATCAGGGTAATTGACATAACCCTTCACCTCGAACATATAATTTCTACTCAGCTTCTGTGAGAGCAACTGATTTTTACATTACACTCACAAATGAGATCATGCAGTATTTGCTCTTCTGTGCTTTGCTTATTTAATGTCTTATAGCTTCATTCACGTTGTGTCCCAAATGGCAGTATTTCATTATTTTTCTGGTTGAATAATATTCTACTGTGTACATATACCACAGTTTTTTTTAATCCATTCACCCCTTTATGCATAGATTTATTCCATATCTTGGCTATAGTGAGTATAAGCTGTAATAAATACGGGAGTACAGATATCTCTCTTCAAAATATTGATTTCAAGGAAAAAATATCCAATGTACACACCCCTATTATGAAACTAATTTAAACCTTTTTATATGAAAGCTATAACCAAATAGCCTAAGAATATGGGGAGGGGG
>NW_003852416.1:6554197-6591455 GCF_000181295.1 Otolemur garnettii
CATGAAGGCTGTGTTGACCAGTTGATGGAAGTATTTCAGATTGCATGTGAAAACCCCACACTGTACCCCAGAAGTGCATTAATGTACATAGTTAGCATTCAATTAAAAAAATATATATATTGATTTCAGTTCCACTGGATATATTCCTAGTAGTGAGATTGTTCGAACTTACCATAGTTCTATTTTTATATTTGAGAAACTTCTATACTGTTGTCCAAAATAATGTACTAATTTGCATTTCCACCAACAGTTGTATGAGTTACCCCCCCCACATCCTTGCAGATATTTGTTGTTTTTGAATTTTTGATAATAGTAGAGAGGTAGTAATTCTAACTAGAGAGAGGTGATATCCTGTTATGGTCTTGTACTTTGTAGCCTGCCTGCCTGCCTGCCTGCCTGCCTTTCTGCCTGCCTGCCTGCCTGCCTTCCTTCCCTCCTTCCTTCCTTCCTTCCTCCCTCCCTCCCTCTCTTCCTCCCTTCCTTCCTCCCTTCCTCCCTTACTGCCTCCCTTCCTTCCTTCCTCCCTTCCTTCCTCTCTTCCTTCCTCTCTTCCTTCCTCCCTTCCTTTCTCTCTTCCTTCCTCTCTTCCTTCTTTCCTCCCTCCCTCCCTTCCTTCCTTCCTTTCTCCCTCCCTTCCTCTTTTCTTTTCTCTCTTTTTGAGACAGAGTTTCTCTTTGTTGCCCTCAGTAGAATGCCCTGGCAACGCTCAAACTCTTGGGCTCAAGCTATCCTCTTCCCTCAGCCTACCAGGTAGCTGAGACTATAGACGCCCACCATGATGTCCAGCTTATTTTCCATTTTTAGTAGAGATGGAGTCTCATTCTTGCTCAGGCTGGTCTCAAACTCCTGGGTTCAATCAATCCACCCACCTTGGACTCCCAAAGTGCTAACATGAGCCACTGCACCTGGCCATGTATTTTCTAATAATTAGTAACAGTGAGCATTTTTTCATATACAAGTTGGCCAAGTTGTATTCCCTTTTTTGAGACACATCTATTCAGATCTTTCACTCATTTTTTTAATTGATTCTTTTTTTGCTATTGAGTTGCTAATATGTTCTAGATATTAAGTGCTTGTTGATGCATAGTTTGAAAATATTTTATCACATTCTATAGGTTTCCTCTTCACTATATTTATTGTTTTCTTGCTATGCAGAGTTGTTTATTTTGATGTAATCCCATTCCTCTATTTTTGCTCTTGTTGTGTGTGTTTTTGAGGTCTTTTCCAAAAATCCCTTACCAAGAGAATGTCATGAAGCATTTCTTCTATGTCCTCTTTTAGTAGTTTCATAGTTTGAGGTCAGGTCTTATGTTAATATTTAAGCCTCTTATTCATTTTAGTTGATTGTTGTAAGTGGTAACAAAGAGGGGTCTAGTTTAATTCTCGTGCATGAGGATATCCAATTTCCCCAGAATCATTTATTGAAGAGTCTCACATTTTCCCAATGTGTAGCCTTGCTAACTCTGTCAAAATCAGCTGGCTGTAAATGCATGGAATTATTTATGGGTTACTGATTATGTTCCATTGGTCTAAGTGTCTGTTTTAATGCCAGTACTATGCTATTGTGGTTTTAATTGCTTTGTAGTATACTTTGAAGGCAAGTGGTGTGGTGCCTTCAGCTTTGCTCCAGATTGCTTTGGCTATTCAAGGTATTTTTGGTTGCCATATGAATTTTAGGATTGTTTCTTCTATTTCTGTGAAAAATATCATTGGTACTTTTATGGCAATTGCATTGAATCTATAGATCCCTTTGGGTAGTATGAACTTTTAAAAAATATTGTTCTCTAACCCATGAACACAGAATATCTTTCCATTAATTCCTGTTCTCTTCAATTTCTTTGGTATTTTATAGTTTTCATTATAGAAATCTTTTGCCCCCTTGGTTAAATGTATTCCTTGGTATTTTTTATAAGTATTGTAAATGAGATACATATATTTATTTCTTCATCAAATAGTTCACTGTCCAAATATAGAAATGCTACTGAATTTTGTACATTGATTTTGTATCCTACAACTTTACTAAATTCGTTTACTAGTTCTGAGAGTTTTTGGATGAAGTATGCAGAATATTCTACATATAAGAACATGTCATGTGCAAAAAGGGCCATTTGACTTCCTCCTTTCAAAACCTGATGCCCTTTATATCTTTCTCTTGCCTCACTGTTCCTGCTAGGAATTCCAGTATCGTCTTAAATAGAAATGGTGAAAGTTGGCATCAGTGTATTGTCCCAATTTGAAAAGACAAGCTTTCAACTTTTACCCTTTCAGTATAATGTGTGCTGTAAGGTCTAAATATATATTGTTTTGCGGCATGTTCCCTCCATTCATAATTTGTTTAGGGTTCATAACATGAAGGAATATTGAATTTTATCAAATGCTTTCTCTGCCTTATTGAGATAATCGTAAGGATTTTGTCCTCCATCTTGATAATGTGATGTATTACATTTATTGATTTATATGTGTTGCACCATCCTTGCATCCCTGGGATGAATTTCACTTGATCATGATCAGTACTCTTTCGGGTTTGGTTTGCTAGTATTTTACTATAGACTTTTGCATCTATGTTCATCAGTGTTACTAATGTGTAGTTTTCTTTTTTAGTTTTATCCTTATCTGGTTTTGTCATCTAGTAATGCTGGCCACATAGAATGACTTTTGAAGAATTCTTTGGAAGAATTCCCCTATCAATTTTTTAAGGAATAATTTGAATAGAATTTTTATCAGTTTCTCTTTAAATATTTGATAGAATACAACAATGAAGCCATCAGGTCCTGGACTTATCTTTGATGGTAGACTTTTTATTACAGATCATCTTGTTTCTTGTTGTTTGTCTGTTCTGGTTTTATTTCTCATGGTTCAATACTGGTGAGTTGCATGTGTCTAGGAATTAATCATTACTTCCTCTGAGTTTTCCATTTTGTTGGTATATAATTGCTCTTAATATTCCCTAATTATCCCTTATATTTCTGTGCTATCAATTATGATGTCTCCTTTTGTTACATGGTTTTATTTGTGTCACCTCTTTTTTTCTCAGTTGGTCTAGGAAAAAGTTGGTTTGCCCCTTTTTTCTTTTTTTTACTTTAAAAAAAAAAACTCTTCATGTTGTTGATATCTTTTATTTGTTTCAGTCTCTGTTTCTTCTCTGATTATTATTACTTTCCTTTTTCTAATTTGAGACTTAAATTTTTCTTGTTTTCCTAGTTCCCTGAGGTACAACATCAGGTCCCTTGAGATCTTTCTGCTTTATTTATGGAGGTATTTATTGCTATAAACTTCTCTCTTAGAACTACTTTTGCAGTATCCAGTAAGTTTTGGGATGTTGTGTTCACATTATCATTTATCTCAGTAAATATTTTACTTTCTTAATTTCTTTATTCACCCATTGGTTGTTCAGGTGCATGTTATTTATTTGCCATGTATTTGTACAGTTTACAAAGTTCCTCCTGTTATTCTTAGTTTTTAGATTTTTTCATTTATTCCACTGCAATCAAAAAAGATACTTGAAATTACATTGAGTTTTAAAACATTTGTTAAGACTCCTTTTGTGGCTCCACACATGGTCTGGAGAATGTTACCTTTGCTGCTGAAAAGTCTATTTATTCTGTGGTTCTTAAATGGAATGATCTAAAAATGTCTGTGAGATTCATTGGGCCAAGAGTGTGGCTTACTTCTGAGATTTCATTGTTGAATCTGTCCACTACTGAAGAAAGGTGTCAAAGTCCCATATGATTGTTGAATTATAGTCTCTCACTTAGATTTATTAACATTTGCTTAATACATTTAGGTACACGCTGTATGTGGGTGAATATATACTTATATTTGCTACACCTTCTTACCATATTAACCCCTACTTCACTATATATTGGTTTTGTTTTTCTCCTTTTGGAGTTTTTCTCTTAAGGTTTACTTTTTTCTAATGTAAGTATAGCTCCTTCTGTTCTTTTAGTCCTTTCAGGTTCCACTTGCATGAAGTACTATTTTTTATGACTTTACCTTCAGTGTGTGCATGTTCTTATAGGTAAAGTGAGTCTCTTGTAGTTATCATAGCCTGATCTTGTTCTATGATTTAATCTATTTACTTCTAATGTAATTATTAATAAGTAAAGGTTTACTACTATGATTTTTTTTTACTTGTTTTGGGGTTATTTTGAAAATCATTGCTTCCTTTTACTTCTCCTAAATTATTTATTTGTGGTTAAGTAATTTTCTCTATTAGTACGTTTTCATTCCTTGATTTTTCTGTTTAGTGTATCTATTATAGGTTTTAGCTTTGTGATTACCATGGGGCATACAAAAACATCCTATAGTAAGTTATTTTAAGCTGACACCAACTTAACTTTGATTGCAAAGAAAAGAACAAAAACTTTGAGCTCAATTATCCCTCCTCCATATTCTTAATTTTTGATGTCACAATGTACATTTTTATATTGCATTAACAAAATGTTGTAGGTATTATTATTTTTCATAGTTTTGTCTTTTATTCTTTATACTACAGATAAATATAGTAGATATATCATGATTACAATATTTACTGACAATCAATGTCAGCATGCTTGTTTTTGGATTTGAAGAGCTCTCTTTAACATGTCTTATAGGATTTCTCTGGTAGAAAAGAATTACTTTTGTTTATCTGAAAAAGTCTTTACCTCTTATTCATTTCACATGGCTGGTGGGAATAGCTGTGAGAAAATCCCTAAGGGGAACAATTTGACAATATCTAACAAAACTACATGTGCATTTATTCTTTGAGCCAACAATCCCATTTAAAGGAATTTACTCTGAAAATAAGGCTCCAACACATTTTCAAACATATTGTATGAAAATATATACAAACAAGTTTATTCAATGCAGCATTATTTTACTTGCAAAACATTTGAAAACAGGTAAATGTCCATTTATAGGATATTCATTAAATGATGGCACACATACACAACGCAGTACTACACATCTGTAAGCAAAACCGAACCAAAGGATAGTTAGGATCTTTATGATTTAATATTGATTAAGGTCCAGGAGATATTATACAGAAGAAAAAGTGAAATTCAAAAGAATTTCTGTAATATGCTTATAATATATTCTTATGCCTTTGGGTAAGAATAAAAATGAATGAATATATATTCATATTTATAAAAATATATGGTACACACACAGACACAGGCACAAAAGCACTTATATCTCACAAAGCTTTACTTTTAGAAAAGGAAAAACAGGAAGGATAAACCAGAAACTTATGAAGGTGGTTAACTATTCCAAGAGGAAACAGGAAATAGGAAGTAATCTCTCTAAATATACTTTGAACAGTTCCAGCCTTTGAAAGAATGTTAATATTCAACATGTTTCAAATATTATTTTAAATCAGTAAGAATGGGCGAGGAAAATATTGGAATAAATAGAAACCTAAAGAATTTCAAATGAATACTCTGAAATACTGAAGGTAAATGAAGGGAAGAAGGAAGTAACAAGGAAGGTAGGAAAGAAAAAGAGGGAGGGAATACAGAGGAGATTCAAAGTAACCCGTGAAAACAATATTTGGCTAGATAAGGTCTGATAGTTAAGTATGAACTCATCCTAGAAAAAGTGCTAGATACCTCAGTGCTGAATATTATTATGGTCACCAGATACCCAAGGAGAATACTTCAAAGGTAAACAAAAAGATATTCAGCAATGAGGTTTCTACTACTTTTTCTAGGATGAGTTCACGAACTTAGTTGTCAGGTCTTACATACTTTCACTTGGAGGAGGGTGAAGTAAAGGAGAATAATTTGAAATCAAATCCCAAAATCATTCTGTAGATTTTTTTATTAGCTTACGTAGGCAAAGAAATTCTGAAAGTAATTTAGAACTATTATAGAATAAAGCAAACAGGAAAATATGTGGGTATTGTTAGAAGCCAATGTTTTCTCACTCTGGAAGAAAACATACAAATATTGACCTGAAGAAAGCTCAAAACAACCTTGTAGAAATCTATTTGATTTGGAATTTTTAGTCCGAAGAAATGTTTTCTAAAATACATATATTGTGTGCATTTCTAAAATACATATGCATATGTATATGTATACATATGTATGTATATATGTGTTTTATGTATATGTATTTATGTGTATATATAAATGAATTATTATTTCCTAACTCTATTCACTGAACATGCAACTTCGTAGCAAAGAGCATATTTAGCACCAAGATCTTGGACTTTTACATGATTTTTCTCCTTACCTCCCTCCATATGATGGGGAATAGTATTTCAAAGGAAAAAGAATAGCAGTCGAGACCCACTAAACATTGGTGAACTTAATACTTCTTATTTGGGGTTAGAGTACCAGAGAGCTACATTTTAGAAGTAAGGGTATAAAAGGTCTTTCAGAGCCTGTAAATCTATTTTGAACTATCTTTAACTCTGAAAATGATTAAGGTACTACTGCATATAGTAGAATTAAATCTAGAAAAGATTTTATCCCATGTCTCAAACCAACTATAGAGTTTTAAAATATGGCATCCAAGACAGGCACCATGGCTCATACCTATAATCCTACCATTTTAGGAGGCCAAGACAGGTGAATTGCTTGAGTTCAGGAGTTTAAGACCAGCCTGAGAAATGGTAAGACCTCCATCTATATTAAAAATAGAAAAACTAGCTAGACATTGTACTGGGTGCCTATAGTCCTGGCTACTTGGGAGACTGAGGCAGGAAGATCACTAGAACCCAGGAGTTTGAGGTTGCTGTTAGCTATGACATAATGCATTCCACCTAGGGCAACTGAGTGAGACTATGTTTCAAAAAAAACAGTATCCAGTAGAAAATAAACATAAACAGATAAGAAAATGAGAACATGAACCAGCAAAGAAAAGGAGGATAAAAGTAGAACCATAACAATTTAGATATTATTTAGGAAAATACACAGACTTTAAAGGAACTACATATTTTTATATCTGGGGAAAGAAGAGACAAGATTCAGAATTTTCCTTAAATATCTGGAACCATAAAAGTAACTATAAATTACAATAAATAAGAATAAGAACTTAGTCTGGAAAACTAAAATCTACAGAAAAGAAATGCAAAAACCAAAATTAAGACATGAGTGGGTAAAGGTTAACAACAAATTTTTAAAAAGTAGAAAAGAGAAAAATCATCTAAAAAATAGGTGAAGAAAGAGTAGAAAAATATTAAAAATATAAGAGATATACAAGATATGGTGTTACTAAGGTATAGAAGCAGAAGAGAGAGAGAATGGAGATGTAACAATATTTGAAGAGTAATAGTTAAACTTTCTGAAAACCCAAACGATGATAAATGGAAAATAGTAACTAACCATATCATAGTAAAACTGGTATAACTTAACCTTGATACCAAAACCAGACAAAGGTGCAACAACAACAAAGAGACAACTACGGCTTGGGGCCTGTGGCTCGAGTGGCTAAGGCGCCAGCCACATACACCTAAGGTGGCAGGTTCAAATCCAGCCTGTTCAAATCCACCAAAACAACAATGACAGTTGCAACCAAAAAATTGCCGGGTGTGTGGCAGGTGCCTGTGGTCCCAGCTACTTGGGAGGCTAAGGCAGGAGACTCGCTTGAATTCAGGAGTTGGAGGTTGCTGTGAGCTGTGATGCCACAGCACTCTACCCAGGGGGATAACTTGAGGCTCTGTCTCAAAAAAAAAAAAAGACAACTACAAAATATTATCTCTGAAGAACATAGGTGAAACAAATCACAAACAAAACATTGGCATAGAAAATCCAACAATACAGCAAAAAGATAATATAACAAAACAAAAAGATCCAAGAGTGCAAGGATGGTTCAACATATGAAAATCAATAAATAAGTGTTGATAAATCACATCAACAGAATGAAGAACAAAAAGCATATATTTGTCTATTTCAATAGACATAAAAAAGTATTAGATAATATTTAGCATCCCTCCATGATTAAAATGCTCAACAATCTAGACCTAGAAGAACTATAACCCTACATCGGAAAGGCCATATGTAACAACCCACAGCGAACATCACACTGAATGAGGAAAAAACTGAAATCCTATTCTCTAAGAATTAGAGCAAGACAAGAATGGCCACCCTCACTATTTGTTTAGTTTAATACAGGAGTGTAGATAAAGTTCACATGCAATTTAAAATAGTTGTCTATTTTTTAGTCTAAAATAGTTGTCTAGAAGTCTTAGCCAGAGTAATCAGGCAAGAAAAATAATTAAAAGTATCTAATTGGAAAAGAAGTGGTCAAATGGTCCCTCTTTGCAGATGATTTGATCTTATATCTAGAAAAACCTACTTATCTCACAAAAAACTCTTAAATCTGATAAAATTTTATAGTTTCAGAATATAAAATCAACATATAAAAATAAGTACTATTTTTACATCAATAGTGAACTAGCTGAGAAAGAAAGAAGATAACCCCATTTACAATAGTGATAAAAAATAAAATACTAGGAATAAATTTAATCTAGGAAGTGAAAGCTTTATACTGGGAAAACTATAACATATTAATGAAAGAAATGGACAAGGACACCAAAAAATGAAAAGCAATACTATGTTCATGAATCAAAGAATTAACTTTGTTAAAATCTCCATACTACCCAAATGAATCTATAGATTCAATGTCATTTCTACCAAAACATCACTGACATTCTTCATGAAAAAAGAAAAAAAATAAAATAAAATTTGTATAGACCCACAAAAGACCCCAAATAGCCAAAGCAATTCTGAGCAAAAAGAAAAGCTGAAGATATCACAACAGCAGACTTCAAGATATACTACAAAGCCTATAGTTATCAAAATAGTATGACACCAACACATGGCACAATGAAGCAGAAGGGAGAATCCAGAATTATATCCACACATCTACAGCCAACTGACTTCTGATAAAAATTACAACTCCCACTGGAGAAAGGAAAGTCCCTTCTGTAAGTGGTTCTTGGAAAACTGGATGTCCATATGCAGAAGAATGAAACTGGATCTCCACCTCTCACCCCATACAAAGATAGACTTCAAACGGATGAAAACCTAAATGTTAAACCCATAAGTATAAAACTACTAGAAGACAAAAGAAGAGAAAAGCTTCAGGGCATTGGCTTGGGAAAAGATTTTATGAATAACACCTCAAAAGCACAAGAAACAAAGCAAAAAAAAAAAAAATAGTACATGGGATTATATCAAAATAAAAAGCTTCTGTTCAGCAAAGGAAACAATCAATAAGAGTTAAAAGACAACCTACAGAATGGGAGAAATATTTTCAAACTATTCATCCAGCAGGGGATAATATCCAGAACATACAAAGAATTCAAATATCTCCACAGCAAGAATACAGTATGGCTGAAAAATGAATAACCTGAATAGATGTTTCTCAAAAGAAGACACACAAATGGCCAATAAATACAAGAAGAAAAGGTTCAACATTACTATTTAGTGGAACATGTTAATCAAAACCACAAGGAGATATCATCTCTTATGTGGTGGAATTTCAAGAAAGAAAATACATTTTCTGTGACATTTCATCACAAGCCTGGCCATATCTTAAACTAGGGATTATTTTGGCACCATATATAAATAGGATCAGCTATTATTTGAAAATATCATGCTCCCTCAATTTTTTCATTTTAATAGCCTGCTATTTGTCTTGGTATGAGCTCTATCTTTCTGACTTACCATCTTGACTGGATCCAGGATGAATGAAGGTAGTTACAGGGACTTCTTCCTCTTGGCCCTTTCTACCTTAATGGTTTTTTTCTCCACAGTAAAAAAGCCAATATAAGGGACTTAATCAGAAGCTGCGTGTATCTACTTCAGTTTTGTGGTTAGGAACAGAAAAAAGACCACAGAGTGAATTTGTGGACCCACTGTATTCAAACACATTTGGAACAAGATTTCATTTATTACCTATTCTCTATGAGCTCCCATTCTAACAAGGAACTGTTACTATTCATCATTTAAATGCCAATTAGCACTTCCCAATTTTTAAGATAATTGTAAAAATCCATAAAATTCTAAAAGGATCTATTCCATCTTCACTGAGAACTATTAATCTAATAAATCAATGTTTTCCTTTGTCCAACCTAGCTCCAAATTTATTATACATGACACATGAACACCTCATTTACTTCTGTTGGAAATTAGATATTTTCTGGTGATTAAGAATAGATTAGATAAGGTCTACTGGGTGGACTCTACAGAAATATTTTTGTTTGTTTTGGGTTTTATTTTTTTCACATGCAGTAAATGTTAAGACAAAATTTCTGAAGGGTATTTTCTGAAATAGTAATATAACTCCTTATAATATATAGTAACAGTGCTTAAGTTGGGCTTTTAAGTGAATAAGTTAATGTTATTTTAAGACCATTATCAGTTCAAATGTCTTATAAAACAGACTTTGAAAAGTATGTGTATTCCCCTTTATAGTTACCAGTTACCAGTTATTCTACTAAATGACTTCAGGTCTCACTAAAGAAAGAAGGAGGGAATATTTATTGCATATTTATATTGATGAGATGGTATGGGCACTTCTTCAAAGAAACATAACTTCTACCTGTCTAATTGACAGGTCTAGGAATCTAAAATCCAGATCTGATCCACAAACAGAGTGAAGGATAATAATTTTCCATTGAAGAAGCTGATATCAAACTTCTGCTTATTGGTTCATGATTTTTCTTTTCTGGTGATGTAAGTCATGTAATAACTATAATAGCTGGCTGCCTATCTATCTCATCCTTCAGAACTCATAAGTATCCCTGTTGTAGATCTCAAAGTCCTATTCCTTCTAATCAGGCCATAATTTTGGTATGGCAAAACAATCATGGGTAAGGCTTCAGTTTCATTTATCATCACCTGACCTTAAGATTAATTCTGGGCACAATTTTCAACATATTCTGCCTGTGGGATGCAGAAGATGAGAGCCTTTAAATGCTACCATGAAGGCTTTCTGATATTCACAGCATGCCCTGTGTTGATGAAAGGCTCTTTCCTCAAGGCTTTTGTATTGAATAAAAGCCAGCCAACCCTTGTAATTCTATCTCCCATACTTTTTTCAGATGTTAAAGTTAATACATAAACTCATATTTTTCCTTTAAACTATACTTTATCTCAGTCAACCACAATTAAGATTCTCAATAATTATCATACTATAGCATACCAGGATAATCACTACCTGATGGCAATATCATGTCTATTGCCATCTAACAAATCATTGAATTATACAATCTTATCCTGAGGATCCGTTACCTAAAGCAACTTCCATTTCCAACTTCCAGTGAATTAGGACTACTTTGATAGCAGATGCTGAGATAAAGACATGGATGTGAGTATGTTCCATGGACAACAATCTCAGGAAATGTTGGTGACAACATAGGAAACAGAGAACAAACTCCCAGTCCTTATAGGTGGAAGATTACCGTACCAGCATTAACCATCTCACTGGTTAGACTTGGACAGAAATGAGTAGTTTTGGAACGAACAGAGAAACAGAGGATCATGCTTGCTGCAAGATACTGGAAAGTTCAGCAAACTGTGTTAATATAAAAGCTTTGATAAAATCACACGAGCCTCTGCCACAACATTTTATCAATACTTTCACCTATTTTTATTCTATTTCCCTTTTATTTCCCACTGAGAAACACCAGTATTTGTCACAAAGATTGTTAGGGAGCTGAAAAAAGAAACACTAAATACTACTGAATTTCTTTACACTCTCAAATTAAAAATGAATTTAATTGAATGAGAGACATATTTTACAGAATGGAAATACGTATTGCCTTCTCATTGTAAAATTAAGCTAGTTTACAAAAATAATAATGTTGCTTTTTCTTTGAAGCCTGAATATTATCCCCCAAAAGTAAAAAAAAAAAAAGAAATTCTTAGGAAATATCACTTGACCTATTACATATTTGTATTATAGTTCATATTTTCATTGAATTCATTTTTAACTTTTTTTTTTTTTCTGGTTGGGTCTGGGTTTGAAGTCACCACCTCCAGCATATGGGGCTGGCGCTCTACTCACTTAGCCACAGGCACTGCCCTTTAAGTTACTTTTATTTTTTAAAAAATTATTTGTTATTCTTATTTCTTCTTTTTTTTTTCTTTGAGACAGAGTCTCACTGTCACCCTGGGTAGAGTGCCATGGCATCATAGCTCATAACAACCTCAAACTCTTAGGCTCAAGCAATCCTCTTGCCTCCTGATGAGCTGAGACTACAGGCACCTTCCACAATACATGGCTAGTTTTTAGCAGAGGTGGGTTCTCACTTTTGCTCAGGCTGGTGTCCAACCCCAGAGCTTAAGCAATCCGCCCATCTCGGCCTTCGAGAGTGTAAGAATTACAGGTGTGAGCCACAGCACCCAGCCCTTATGTTTCCATTTTTCAGTACTATCGGTGTTTTGGGCCAGTGCCAGTTGAGAACTGTCATTATCATGGTGGGATGAATAATTTGGTGCTCATGTACATAAATATTTTAACCACAATATTGAGGCCCTGCCATTGTGGCTAACATTCTCCTCTACAAACCTAGACTATAGGGAATTTATTTAACATTTACATTTTGGTACTGATACAATGGTCTTCCCCAAAGTTCACTTTACTAAAAAATCAGAGAAATACACAGATAATGCAAGGAAAGAAATAGCAGAAGGTAAATGAACAATTTCAGTTTGGGGAGATTATTAAAAATAGACACGAAGATGTGAAGTCTGACTAAATACAGGAAGCCAAACACATTATCCTGAGAAGAGGAAAGGGTTCATAAGCACATCAAGTCACTAATGTAAGCAGTGCCTCCAATGCCAGCATAAAAGATAATTAAGGCAAAAACTTGTTATTCATCTGCATTAGTAGCATCAAGCACCTAGTTAATAATTGTTTACTGATTTGAATTACTAACTTTGCTCCCTAATAAAGTATTTTTTCCAGTAACAGGTACACTATGACAAATAATTTCTTTAAAAATGACCCTATTCTTCATTGCCCCACAATAAAAGCTAAATAAACAAAAAAGTAATACTATCTCCAAAATACTCTTTACAAATTAGTACTCCAATGTCCCTTTTTTATTGCAAAAAGGCATAAATAAGGATGAAAGCAAAATATATTTTGATCATTCCAAACTATGTAATTTCTTTTCCAATATTGCATACATATACCAAATCTTGTAACTATATTAACTAAGTTGATAAGCCCCTGATTTCAATGAATTAAAATACTGCTCTCTCTTGTCTACAAACAAAAACACATTATTGAAATATTGCATTACATAAGAAATAATTACTATGGATGGTTATGTGGTTATAATCACTTATGCAAATATATGGCAAATTTTTTAATGTTTGTGATCATAATATGATCTCATATTTTATTTTTGCCTATTTGACTGGCACTATGGTCTATAGAAAATATATTTATTATACCTTTATCTAACCAACAGAGAAGTTAATCAAGATATACAAGGTTATTTGTGATCTGGACCTACTCTATGATTTGAGGGAGGGGGAAAGGATGAAGACGTAAGGTTCTTGTTTAAAAAAAATTGTTAAGAAATTGACAGATGGCCACAGCAGAGCATTAAACCAAGTGTGATGCCCTTCAACGCACAGGAACCTGGGCAAATTCACAGTCCGTTCACCCATGAAGTTAGCCCTATTTCAATACTTAATGAAGCTTTAAGTATTGCAAATACCAGAAGCATCCTTCTATCTTAGAGCATAGAACTCTGACTTCATTACATTGGTTTTAAGATCAACACACATTTTCTTAACAGGAATTTCCCCACAATCTTATGCTTTGAACTCATTTTTAATTTTAGATAATATGGAGAAGGAATAAATACTAGTTGTGTTCATCTTCTCAGAATGTGAAAACCTATAATACAGAAGGTGGCCAAAGAAATGATCCTCCAGCCTAAAATTTTTAAAATAATTCTACAGAAAATAATATATTTGTATAAAAATAAATAAAAGATCATATTTCATGCTTGGCAGACTTAATTAGATATAAATGTTTATGTACTTGTAGTTTAGAAAAATTATTTATTAAATCTTTCTATAATTCTGTAATAGTTAGAATTTAATATTTGTATCAAATATTATACATATATAATCAGATCATGTATTTGCACATACATAATCAAAAGAATAAAATTTGATTTTTGTAACATGATGTACATGAACAAGAACAAGAAAAAAGTTTAAACAGGCAAAAACATTGCTTTTTAAAATTAATTTTTTGAAAAAAAAAATTGAGAATAACAACTAAATGATAAAAAGACAAAAGTCACTAATAAGAGTATTGCAAGCAAAGAAACACAATGGGTTCCTAAGCAAAGAAGAAAAGAACAGAAAAAAAAGAGAAAATTAATAAAAGGAATCAGCAAGAAGAATTAAAGGACTATAGTTATCAAAAGTAATAATGGTAGACTGAAAAGAAATAATAGCAGAGATATACTATATGTGGTATGATATGGAAGAAAATTATAAAGATAATATTGCATTTTGATGCATAAAATGAAGAAATGTTTTCCAGAAAAAATAAGAATGCTTTTTTCTTTAGAAATAAAAAAACATGTTATATGAGCTGGGTTTTAAATCTTCTGTAGAATTATAATTTTAAAAGGTTTAATTTTGAAGCAAATTCAAAAGATACAAGTAAAATTGAATGTTTAGCAAAATACTAAAGAGTGAAACCTATAAAAATTAGCTCTACAGCACAAATTAACCCATAAGAGTCCGAAAGAATCATTTTTACTTACAATTGGCATTGATCACCTTTGATTCCTTTAGTTGTGCAAAAACATTTTCCTGTGTGCAGATGACAAATATTTGCATGGCCACTGCATGTACAAGCTGTAAGTTAAAACCAAAATAATACTGAATATTCTACATCGCAAACAAGCACATCACAGTTCAGGGAAGGTATTATTATTATCTTATGTTTATGTCCTGTTATTTTCTCTTATCGTCCAAAAATTTATAGGCTACCATATATTATAAGCCATTTTTAATTAAAGAGAAGTAGATTCACTTATTTGAAATTTCATGAAATTCCAGAAAGTCTTTATGAGTATCCTGAAATCCATTTTCTCTTACTAACACCAATACAATCATACATCAGGCACCTTTTCATTTTCAGTATTTCATATTGTAATTCATTCTCTAATCCAGTTACATATTCTAAAAAGACAAGGCTGATTTTGTCACTAAACCTTTCAAAAAACTTTAATGAAACTATTGGTGTTCTAACATACAAATAGCTAGCTAACCCCTTCTACTGACAAAGATGAAATAATATGATCTTTTCTAGATTTATATACACATATGAAATTGAGCTAATGAGTCAAAATTTCCCATGTTCAACTTTTAATTATTGTTTTCTCTTTAAATATCAATAGAAATTCTACCATTAATGCTAATGAAGGAACAAATGTAACCAGATAATCATATTGCTATTTTAATTGAGTATCCAAGATAAAATAGATTTTGTATACTAAAATTTAATACAAGACCAGGATGAACACTTTCAAAAGAGGAGACTAACAGAATAGTTGGAGGCCCTCATCCACAAATCTTTGAACAAATCAGAATCAATAAAATAATCAAGGTGAGTGAAAGATGAGAGGATTTGGTGTGGATAATCAGAACAAAATGATTTGAGGGTTATTAATCCACTATTCTACCTGCCAAGGTGTGGGTGCCTGTCCTCTTACTCAAGCCTAATGAAATGTCAATGACATCTTTAAAGAGCTTGAGGTAGCTCCCCTAACACTAGGTGGCATATTAGAGGGGACACAATTATTCAGGTGTGAACAGCTATGGCTATTTAACTGAGGTGGCAGGACAAATAGAAAGGGCTACTTTTTGAAACCATCAGCACATACACTGAAGTCGAAGAAAATAATGTGTTTCCTCCAGCTGACCTGAAGCTGCTTAACATTCTGACCAACTGAAAAAGATTTCCAGTACAGGTGAAAATAATAAATAAATAAATGTGTGTATGTGTGTGTGTTCCTCATCATGAGAACTGCATGTGGACAGGTCAAGCCTCAGAAAAGCCAAAAACAAAGACACACCTCTGTGAGACTAAATCAGCATTTGTGCACTTCTCACAGAGGACCTTAACCGGAGAAGACATCCCTCCCTCACACATAAGATTACAATTTTCTTTTCTCCATAGAAAGATCAAAAACATTACCAAGTGAGGAAAAGAGGAAAATCCTAAATACAGAAAGAGAGATCACCCAGAATAGAGGTGAAGAGAAAATGTGGCTTCAAAGTATTTTCAGAGTCCTGATTCTCATTAGACCTAGACAATTTTCATTATCTATATAAACATGTGTTGGCAAGTTAAATTCTTCAAAGTTCCTTATATTAACTAAGAGTAAATCTGGGATTTCATACAAAGTCAAGGAAAAAAACATCCCACTGATTATGTTTTAAAGGGAAAATGACAGAGAAAAATGTTGTATTTTGATTATACCCAATTTGGCTAGCTTCTACATCATGTTAGTTACATATATATAGTATTAGTAAAAAACACAACCTAGAAAAACAAAAGAAATATTGCTTGTTATTTTTGTGGAGGCAAAGTGATTTTAAGTGCATATTTTCTGCTTATAAAATTGTTAGTAATATATAAAATGGCAAAATAAAACCCCCTAATTTAAGAATTCTATTACTAATATGTGTATGAATCTTTGTGCTGCTTCCTTAACCTATTTCACTGCCCCCTAAACCAGAAATAACCACTAGCCTAAATTTTGTGTGCATCAATTCCTAGTTTTTAAAAACTAGCATTCATAAACTATTTATAATATCATATTTCCATTAGCAAATGAAGATAGCTGCAACAAATTAGAAAAGCTAGTATCATACAATGATCCCTGACCACAATATAATTAAATCAGAAGCCAATAACAAAATAATTTCACCAAAAAACCATACATCTGCATTGAAAATTAAAAACAAAACCACTTTAGAAGAGTGATGTTAGTAAGATGGTAAAACAGAACTTTGTAGCACTTATCCCCTAACCTATACACATATGAAAATACCTTCTTGAGAGCTAAGTAATCCAGGTGAGAAATTGCAACTAGTACCTAGTTATAGCATAGAAATAAGAAAAAAATATATTGAAGAGGGTAGTAGAACCAGTTTAATTATCAACATCATCTCTCTTAATCCCAGGCAATACAGCTCTGAGAGACATACCCCAAAGTGGATGAAGAAGAGGGAAATGAACACCAAACTTTTCAGTAGACCCCTGCACCAGGCCACAACCCACAGTCCCAGGCTCCAGGCTGGCCACTACAGTACCAGGACCAACCCAGCAATAAGCCCCAGACCTGTCTCAGTGATAGGTATCCCCAGGAACCACAAGTTTCAGGGCTAGCAGCTGAGCACTAAGGTTCCAGGCCCACCCAAGCTCCAGACTGATCCCAAGACCATCCTCTGTGGCTCTAGGCTCCAGATCAGGCACTATAGTCCCAGCAATAGCCTAGCCCCAGAATCCTTAGGCTCCAGGCAAGTTTCCATGATTCAGCCTCTAAGTTTGTTCCAGGACAGGCTAGACCCTGCAACTGCAGACTCCAGGCTGGTACCATCAGACCCAGTCTTCAATCCCACCACAGTGTCTGGCTGGCACCTGTGAACCTAGCTCCAGGCTAGCCCCCATGGTCCAAGGCTCTTAATGGACCCACACAGATACAAACTACAGGCTACCCAATGCCAAACCAGCACTAGGATTATGGCCAGCCACTGCCAACTCGGACTCTAGGACACCCCATTGTCAGTCTGCCCTACATGGACTTAAGATCCATGCCTATCCATATGGCCCCAGGTGCCAGCCCATCCCAGTGTCAGGACTGCTTCAACAGACTAAAACTGAAGGCCTACCCCAACACTAGGTCACTCCAGGGGCTCAGGCTTCACATAGGCAACAAGAGACACATGCACTAGAACATAAGATACTTAAAATATGTCAACTATGACATCAATAATATAAAACATGTAGGGAGGAGAAGGTAAAGTATAAAGTTGTCATACATGTATACAGTCAACACTAGCTTGTTATCAGCTTAAAATAGACTACTGTATCTATAAGATGTTTTATATAAGCTTCATGATAACCACAAAAAAAAACTGTAAGAGATACATAAAAGATAAACAAAAAGGAATCAAAGCACACAACTGCAGGACTAGAAAATGGTCATCAAATCACAAAACAGCAAGAGAGAAAGAATGGAACAAATGAACTAAAACACTGAAAAAAAATAACAAAATAACAGAAGTAGGTCCTTATCTATCAAGAAAGAGAATAATAATAATAAAAGTATAAATAAACGAGTGACCAGAAATGTAATAGAAAATATCAATGAACTAAGAGTTTGTTCTTTGAAAAGATAAACAAAATTGACAAACCTTAGGTCAGGCCAAATAAGAAAAAGAGAGAAGACTCAAAATCAGAAATAAAAGACTAATACAACAGAAATTCAAAGGATTGTAAGAGACTACAATGAACAATTATATACCTACAAGTTGGATAACCTAGAATTAATAAGACTGCTCATGAGTATAGAAATCCAAACAGACTAATAACAAATAAGAAGATTGAATCTGTAATCAAAACTGTTATCAAAAAAAATTCCAGAGCCAGACGCCTTAATGACAGAATTCTATACAAAAATTTTACAAAGAACTAATATCAATTCTTTTCAAACTCTTCCAAAAAACTAAAGATGAAGAAATACCTCCAAACTCATTTTATGAGTCCAACATTACCCTCATAACAAAGTCATATAAGAAAAGAAAATTAGAGGCAAAAAGCATGTATGAAAACACAGGTGCAAAACCCTCCAAAAAATAGTAAACAAAATTTAATAGAAAGACAATAAAAGAATAATTCACTATGAACAAGTAGAATTTATCCCAGGGGTGCAAAGATTATTCATCATACACAAATCAACAAAGGGAAAAAACTATGTGTCATCTTATTGTATACAGAAAAAACATTTGACAAAATTTAAAATCTTTTCATGATAAAAACTCTCAAGAAATTAGGTATAGAAGGAATGTACCTCAGCATAATGAGATCATATATAAAAGCCCACAACTAACACCATACTCACTAGTTAAACATTTAAAGTTTTTCTTCTAATATCAGTTACAAGACAAAGATGCCAACTCTTACCACTTCTACTCAACATAGTATTAGAAGTACTAGCCAGAGCGATTAAGCAAGAAAATGAAATAAAGGCATCGAAATTGGGTGGAGAGGGTGCATATTGTTTCTGTTTGCTGATGACATGATCTTGAGTACATAAAACCAAAGAATCAACCAAACAAAAATTAGAACCGAAACACAAATTTAATAAAGTAGCAGAATAAAAATTCAACATGCAAAACCAGTAGTGTTTGTGTACATTAACAATGAAAATAATTAAGAAATCAATCCTGTTCACAATAGCATAAAAAAAAAAACCTTAGGTATAAATTTAGCCAAGGAAGCAAAATATCTATATACTGAACCTATAAAATATTGAAAAAGAAATAGTAGATGACACTTATAAATGGAAAGGTATCCATGTGTATGGATTCAAAGAATTAATATTGTGAAAATGTCCATACTGTGCAAAACAGTCTACCTGTTCAATGCAATCCTTATCAAAATGCCAATGCCATTTTTCTTGAAAGACAAAAATAATTCTAAAATTTATATCATAACACAAAGGCCTCAAAGTGCCAAAGCATTCCTGAGCAAAAAGAGCAAAGCTAGAAGCATCAAACTATCTGATTTCAAAATATACTATAAATCAGCATGGTACTGATTTTTACTGGCATAAAAACAGACACATTGACTGATAGAACAGGATGCAGAGTCCAGATACAAACCTAAGCCCTTCTGGTCCATTGATTTTTGACACAGGTGTCATGAAAACACATTGGAGAAAAGATAGTCTCATCGATAAATGTTGAGAGGAAAACTAAATAGCCATTCACATAGAAGAATGAAATAAGACTCTATTTAACACTATAAACAAAAATCAACTCAAAAGTCCTAAAAGACTTAAAGATATGACTTCAAACTCTAAAAGTACTGGCATAAAATGCAAGGGAATGTTTCATGACATTGGTCTGGGCAAAAATTTCTTGGACATGACCCCTAAAACACAGGCAACTAAAGCAAAAATAAGTAGGATTGCACCAAACTAAAATGTTTAAGCATAACAAAGAAAGAAATACAGTTAAGAGAATACCCACCCAGATTAGGAGACAACCAGAAAATTGGGAGAAAACAGTAATACCATTTATTAGCAAAAATTCATGAACTATTTAGAGACAAATATAATATCATTACTATCTTATAAAAAGTTGATACCCAAAACATACAAGGAACTCAACTCAATATTAAGAAAATAAAGAACCAAATCAAAAACAGGCAAAGGATCTAAATAAACTTTTTCTCAAAAGAAGACATACAAATGATCAATTGATATGTATAAAATGCTCACCATCATAATCATCCTTGAAATACAAATAGAAACAACAATTAGATATCAACCCATACCTGTCTGAATGGCTATTATCAAAATAAGGAAATATAACAAATGCTCGGAAAGGTGTACAGAAAAGGGAACCTTTGTTGATTATTAGTAGAAATGTAAATTAATGAAGTCATTATGAAAAAACAGAATGGAGGTTGTCAGAAAACTAAAACTAGAACTGCCACATAACCCAGTACCCTGCTGCTAGGTATATATCCAAAGGAAATAAAATCAGTATGCCAAAGCAACAGTACAATAATACTGTGTTTACTATAGCACTATTCACAATAGCCGAGATATAGAGGCAACTTAGGTGTTCATTACAGGATGAGTGAACAAAGTAAATGTAGAATATGTATAAAATGGAATACTATTTATTCATCCTTTCAAAAGAGGGGAATTCTGTCATATATGACAACATGAATGAACCATGGATGACATTAGTGAAATAAGCAAGGAACATATAAAAAAAATACTACATAATTTCACTTAGATGTGGAACATAAAAAAATCGAACTCATAGAAGAAGAGAGAAGGTGAAGACCGAAGGCGAGGGGAAAAGGATAGATGGCAAAGGAGGATGTGATATCAAAGGGTACAGAATTTCAGTTAGGAAAGAGGAACAAACTTTAGCGATCTATTGCACAGATAAGCAATAACACATTTTATATTTCAAAATTACTAAAAGAGCACATTTAAAATATTTTCACCACAAAAACGGTAAGATTACTTAGTTTAATTCTTCCACAATGTAAGTATATTTTAAAAATCACATTATTCATAATAAATATATAATATAAAATATACAATTATTATCAATTAAATATTTAAAAATAAAATAAAACTTTAAAAATAGAATTTAAAGGAAACAAGGTGATCACTGGAAAAAATACAAATCTTTTATTAAATAAAATCTTCATAAATATAAGTAATATTTTCTAAAAAAATTTAAAAGCAAGAAAACTGAGAAATAAGAACAGAAAATATGATATGCATTATATACTAATATAACAAATAAGAAAAATAACATACAAATAATAACAATAAAGATTAACAGGATCAACTTACCCAGTCTGTCTCACAAACCACAACCATCAATACATGCTCTGAAGTAAAGACATGCCTAAAGCCAAGTGATTCATAAAAACTAAAAATAAAGGGATAGGCAAGGTATAGCAGGCAAATGGAAACAATATGAATGCAGGGATAGCAAACCTGACGTCAGTTAAAGTAAAACTTATGCCAAAAAACCATTAAATATGACAAAGAAGTGCCTTTCTAGTGCCAAAGCTAAAATTCATGATGAATATATAATAGCCTTGAATATTTAAGTGCCAAATAACAAAACCATGTTTCTAAAGGTAAAACTACAGAAGATATAAGGAGATCTATAAAGAGAATCTAAGACACAAATCTCAGTACAAAATAAGTCAAATAGACATAAACTATGGAAAATATAAAAGACTTAAAGAAAATAATCAATCAATTAGATTTTATGAACAGATATCAAATTTATACCCTGATACTAAAAAATACAATTTCTTGAAATGTGGAACAATGGACAATGGAGATTGGAGGGGTAGGGGATGGGAAAAGGATGGATGATGGGAGGTTGGTTGCTTGAGGGGTACAATGTGTGCTGCCTCAGCAATGCACTAAAGGCCCTGACTTCACCACAGCAAAATATATAAGTATAGCAAAACTACACTTGTACTCCATGAATATATACACATAAAAAAAAATGGGAAAAACTTTTATCACAAATAAAAGAACATATCTTCTTCCCAGATACACATGAAATATTCACAACTGGTAATCATACAATAGTATATTACACAAAATAATAATATTACACATAACACTCTCTGATCATATGATAAAATTAAAAAACATTGACATTACATAATTCCTTCAAAATAACGTTATTATATATCATAATCAATGTAGTACATTTATAGTAGTGATACTAATAATGAACCAGTACTATAACCTCACACTATACATAAAAATTTACTCAGAACTAATTACAGATTTATATGTAAAATCTAGCACTATACAACCCCTAGAGGGGAAAAACTGAGAAAAATTCTTTTCATCCATGGGGTAGGCAAAGATTTCATAGATGTCATACAAAAAGAGAAATAACAAAGAAACAAAAACAATAAATTATAAAACTTTAAAGTGTCTAACTCTCATAAGATACTATCAATAATATGACAAATGTAAGTTATAAGTGGGGAAAATATTCATAATTCAACTATCTGATAAAGATCTTCTACCCTAAATATTAAAAACCTCTTAAAATCCAATACAAAGAAAAATAGCCCAATAAAAATTTGGGTCAAACATTTGAAATAAACACTTAGTTTTATGTTTTTCTGAATTCTTATAGAATAATCTAAGAAAAGTTCAAGACAACATTAAAAGAAATTAAAGACAATGTAAATAAATTGAATGACACCCCATGCTTAGGGATAGGAAGAATTAACATTGGAAAGATGATCTATAAATGTCATCAACAAATTTAGTGTAATCCCTACAGAATGCTAACTGGGTTCTCTGTAGAAATAGGCAAGTTGATTTTAAAATTCATACATAATTACAAGGAGTCTCAAACAGCCAAAACAATCTTAAGAAGAATAAAATTGGAGGACTCAAGATACCCTAATTTCAAATATTATGATAAAATAACAATACTAAAACATATGATAATGAAATAAATATAAAATGCATGTCAATAAAATGGAATTGAGAGTCCAAAAATAAAATCACTCCATTTATAGTCAGATGATTCTTGATAAAAGTGACAAAGTAAGTAAATGGGGGGTCGGTGAATAGCAAAGGAAGGAAAGAAAGAAAAATTTTGTGCTACAAATGATACCATCAATAAAGTAACACAACCCCCAAAATGGGAGGATTGTTTTGCAAATTATATTCTTATTTGTATCCAGCATACAAAGAACCTTTCATCTCAATAATAAAAAGATAAACTACGCAACTAAAAGTCCAGAGAAAGATCTCAATAAACATTATTCCAAAGAAGATACACAAATGAATGAAAAGCACAGAAAAAGATATTTAAAACCATTACTCATTTAGGGAAATTCCGATCAAAACCTCAAATAGTACCATTTCATACTCACTAGGATGACTATAATCAAAAAGAAAGAAAATAATAAGAGTTCATGAAACTGTGGAGAAATTGGAACTCACATGAACCATTTGATTGAGCTATAAAACAGTGCTGCTATTCTTGAAAATGTTTTTGCAGTGCATTAAAATACTTTTGCATTTTAATAGCATTAACATATGACAATCTACTTCTAGATGTATACCCAAGAGAAATAAAAACATATGTTTATACTGAAATTGTATATGAATGTTCATTGAAGCATTATTCACAAGAACCAAAAAATGACAACAGTTCAAATGTCTATGAGCTGATGACTGAACAAAATACGACATATCCATATAGTTGAATATTATCTGGCAATAAAGAATGAAGTCCTGGCACATAGTAAAACATGGATGAACTTTGAAAATATTATTATACATGAACAAAATCAGTCACAAAAAAGCATATATTCTATAATTTTAACTATCTGGAATTTCCCAAACAATAAAATCTATATAGACAGAAAGAAGATTATCAATTGTCCAGGGCTTTCAGAGGCAGTGCTGGGTGCAAAGGGATAAAGAGAGTGACTGTTAATGAGTATGGACTTATTAGAAAGCAGAGATGAATATATTTTAAAATGGGATTATATTATGATTACATGATTCTGTGAAAATACTAAATCCTTTGAATTACATACTTGAAAAGATAATTTTTTAATGATACATGAAGTACATTTCAATAAAGATTTTGGAAAATTATCAGTACTATATGTATAGTATTATATGCATAGTATTATATGATCATAATATAAAATATTATCGGTACAGTATTATATAATCATAATATAAAATACAGTATACTGATACTATATAATCAGTATAGTACTATATGATCATAATATAAAATATTTAGGACACTAAGCTTCTGAATATTTTCTTAATGATTATCACCTTTGGAAAAATAAATTATTAATATAAAGTAAATACACACACATCATCACCTGAACACATAAAACAAGTTTTGGAACAAGAGAAATTTCTAAGAACCTATTCTTTCTACTAGAAGAGATTTCTGCATAAAGGTGTGGAGCTTTTTTCATAAAGAGTATTTAAATAATTCTGCATTATTTCCCATTAGGTTTACAGAATTAACTATGGAAACACAGAAGAGAATTACAGATATAAAAGACAAGATGTAGAACTCCAAGGAATAAAGGAAACTATCAAGCAATATAGGGACACATGATATATTTGTAATATGTAACTTTATAAATAATGAATGAATATATCATGACATCTTTTAATATTAATCTTCGGAGTTTCATGGTAATGTTTTTATTTATAACTTCACTAAAAATGATGCACATTAATATTTAAAAATGTAAATAAACCTTTTATTTATCCTTTATGGCCAAACTGGATAATAGTTATGCTCGTGGAATATCATATAAGGATTATCATTGACAGTAACTTTAATAATTTCTGAGACAAAAAAAATTGTGTTAAAATACCTTTTGTGTGAGTTCATTTTGACAGAATTCCCTTATGTGACTACTTCAGGGTAAAACAGCACAAATGCGTTTTAAATTCAATTGTTTAAAATTTACACCGCACAACAATGCTGAGATTATTCAGTTGTTGTCAGCATGAAAAGCTACCTTTTTATGCTGCATAAGCATTTATGAGAGCAATATACAGTGGCCTTTTGTTTGGGAAATAATATGTGATGATAATTTTAAAGCCTAGATACACACTAGAGGGATATAATGTGGTCACATGATAATTCTACCCCCATACTAGAAAGTTGCAATATCAACTTATGAGCAACAAGCAGAAAATAAGGTTAAAAAAACTACTAAAAAGGCCATCAAAACAAATTATTTATAAAGAAGAGACTTTAGAAACATGAAACCAAAACATAGTCATTCACAGTATTAGCTTCAAAATCAGTTTATATTCCTATATGCTTTCATCATTGTTGTCTGTCATATATATATGACCTTCTGAAGGTTAGGTAATCATGTAAATTTAATTTCTTTTGTATTCTTGCAGCATAATTATACTTAACAATAATTAATAGATACATTTTAGATTAGTTTTCAAATACAATAAGAATTCAGACAAAGACAAAAGTCCAAATTGCCACATGACTTAAAATTCTGGGCTTCTGAAATGATCAGCAACTTGCCTGTTTCTGCCATTGTTCAGGTCTTGTTCCACCGCACATCCAAATAGGTTCTGAATCTCTCTGCTGTGGTCTAAGAGCAATCCTGCTCACACAGGGAATTTTGGGGAGAATAAGTGATCTGTCCCACAGCAAATTCTTAGATGGCCCTGGAACTTAGTCCCAGTCCTTCTTAGCTGCAGTTACAAAGTAGTTCTTACCCACCATGAACACATTGGAAAACAACCCTGCCTGAGACCCTGGGGCAAGCCTGCCAACCTTCATCCCACAGTGAATCCTAAAATGGCCCTGGATCTCAGTCCTAGATGCTCTCAGCTGCACTCTGAACGTAATTCTACCCTACCAGGGATCTACAGATATCTATGTCTGTTGTGGCACCTATAGGCTGATCTGCTATTGGTTCCACTATGGATCTTTAAATAGCCCTATAAATCACCTCCATCGCCTCTCATCTGTGACCTGAGAGTAGTTCTGCCCATTGTAACTGCCCACTATTACAATGTACAATTATAACCCCCAGATAAATGTGTAAAAAGCTTGGTCTCACTGGCAACATGAATATTCAGAGTAGATCAACTCTCCCAAGGAATGACAAAGGAGACACAACAAAAGATCCCATTCATAAACAAATGGCTGAGATGTCAGAAATTGAATCCAGAATTTGGATTGCAAGTAAGATTAATGGAATGGTAAAGATGGAATTAAAAATTCAAGGAGCAATTCAAAAGTTCTCTCAAGAATTCAATGAATTCAAAGACAAAATCTCCAAAGATTTTGATACATTGAGGCAAGAATTTGCAACCCTCAAAGATCCAAGAAATACAGTAGAATCCCTCAGTAACAGAATAGAGCAGGCAGAAAGGATCTCTGACATTGAAAACAAAGCTTTTGAACACTCCCAAACGCTCAAAGAGGAAGAGAAGTGGAGAACAAAAATGGATCATTCCCTTAGATAACTCCAAAAGAGCAAACATTTGCCTTATAAGAATCCCTGAAAGAGAACAGGATGTTCCAAAGGCACACTCTACTCCAACAGATAATTGAGAAGAACTTCCCAAGCATGGTAAGAGATACTGAAATTCTGATAGCAGCATCTTCAAGACACATTGTAATTAACTTCACCAAAGTTAATATGAAGGAGAAAGTCCTGTAAGCAGCCATACATAAGAAAACTATAACCTACAAGGGAAAGAATATTAGAATGACTACAGATCTCTCTGAAGAAACTTTTTAAGCCAGAGGAAGATGGTCATCGACCTTCAATCTCCTAAAACAAAACAACTTTCAACCCAGAATCCTGTATCCAGCTAAACTGAACTTCATTTATGATGGAGAACTTAAATACTTTAATGACATACACATGTTGAAGAAATTTTCCATAACCAAACCAGCTCTTCAGCATATTCTCAGACCCATCCTCCATAATAACCAGCACAATGCTCTACCACCAAAGTAAACTCACTCTGAAATTCTTGACCAAAACCCAATTTCCACAGTGGTGAAAAGATTTAAAATGTCCACTGGATTATCAAAAAACATGATGCCCAAAATATTACCAGGCTTCACAATACTCTCAATTAATGTGAATGGTTTAAATTGTCCTTTTAAGAGACACAAGTTAGCTGACTGAATACAAAAACTTAGGCCAGATATCTGCTGCATACAACAATCTCATTTTACATTAAAGGATAAATATAGACTCAGGATGAAGGGATGGACATCTATAATCCAGGCAAATGGAAACCAGAAAAAAGCAGGGGTGGCAATTTTATTTGCAGATTCATTAGGCTTTAAACCAACAAAAGTGAGGAAAGACAAAGATGGCCACTTCATATTTGTTAAGGGAAACACTCAACATGATGAGATGTCAATTATTAACCTTTATACACCCAACCAGAATGCACCTCAATTTATAAGGGAGACCTACCCAAACAGACATGAGCAATTTAATATCTTCCAGCAACATAATAGTTGGAGATTTTAACATCCCTTTGGCAATGTTGGATACATCCTCCAATAAGAAACTAAGCAAATAAATTTTGGACTTAAACTTCACCATACAACAGTTAAATTTAACAGACATCTACAGAACACTTCATCCTAACAAAACTGAATACACATTCTTCTCATCGGTCCATGGAACATACCACCAAACTGATCACATCTTAGGTCACAAGTCTAACCTCAGCACATTTAGAAGTATAAAAATTATTCCTTGAAGGAATAATTTAATAATAAGGATCTAAGTCTAGATCCTTATTCCTTAGATCATCACGAAACAAAAGTTGAACTCACCACTCATGGTTATCCTCATACTCATACAAAGTCATGGAAATTAAATAACCTTATGCTGAATGATAGCTGGGTCATAGATGAGATTACGAAGGAAATTGCCAAATTTTTGGAACAAAACAATAATGAAGACAAATTATCAGAACCTGTGGGATACAGCAAAGGCAGTCCTAAGAGGGAAATTTATAGCCTTGCAAGCCTTCCTTAAGGAAACAGAAAGAGAGGAAGTCAATAACTTAATGGGATATCTCAAGCAAGTGGAAAAGGAAGAACATTACAACCCCAAACCCAGCAGAAGAAAAGAAATAACTAAAATTAGAGAAGAATTAAATGAAATCAAAAACAAAAGAATTATTCAAAAGATCAATGAATCAAAAAGTTGGTTTTTTGAAAAACTCAACAAAATTGATAAACCCTTGGCCAACCTAACCAATAATAGAAAATTAAAGTCCCTAATATCATCAATCAGAAATAGCAAAGGCAAAAAAAAAAATAGACACCTCAGAAATTCAAAGAATCCTTAATGAATACTACAAAAAACTTTATTCTCAGAAATATGAAAACCTGAAAGAAATTGACCAATACTTTGAAGCACACCAACTTCCTAGACTTAATCAGAAAGAATTGGAAATACTGAAAAGATCTATATTAAGTACTGAAATAGACTCAACTATATCGAAATCTCCCAAAAAAGAAGAGTCCAGGACCAGATGGCTTCACATCAGAATTCTACCAAACCTTTAAAGAGGAAATATTACCTATATTACTTAACCTTTTCCAAAACATAGAAAAAGAAGGAATACTTCCCAACACATTCTATGAAGCAAATATTACCCTGATCCCCAAACCAGGAAAAGACCCAACAAGAAAAGAAAATTATACACCAATATCTTTAATGAACATAGATGCAAAAATGTTCAATAAGATCCTAGCAAACAGAATCCAGCAACATATCAAACGAATTATATACCATGACCAAGTGGGTTTCATCCCAGGTCTCAAGGTTGGTTCAATATACATAAAACTATAAATATAATACATCACGCAAACAAACTAAAAAACAAAACCCATATGATTCTCTCAATAGATGCAGAAAAAGCTTTTGACAATATCCAGCATCCTTTTATGATCAAAACACTTAAGAAAATAGATATAGAAGGGACTTTCCTTAAACTGATAGAGGCCATCTACAGCAAACCTATAGCCAATATCATCCTGAATGGAGTAAAATTGAAAACATTTCCACTCAGATCAGGAACAAGGCAAGGTTACTCATTGTCTCCACTGCTTTTTAACATTGTAATGGAAGTCTTACCCACAACAATCAGGCAAGGGAGGGCGATCAAGTGTACACAAATAGGATCATCTTTTGCTCTTCGCAGATTATTTGATTTTATACCTGGAAAACCCCAGGAACTCAACTACAAAACTCTTAGAAGTGATCAAGAGATACAGTAGCATCTCAGGATACAAAATCAATACTCACAAATCAGTAGCTTTTATATATACCAATAATAATCAAGCTGAAATAAACAGTCAAGGACTCTATTCCCTTTACAGTTGTGCCAAAGAAGATAAAATATTTGGGAATTTACCTAACAAAGGGGGGAAGATGGGTGGAGGGAGGGTGATTGGTGGAATCACGCCTGTGGTTCATCCTATAAGGGTACATGTGAATCTCTCTAAATGTAGAATACAAATGTCTTAACACAATAACTAAGAAAAAGGCATGAAGGCTATGTTAACCAGTTGGATGAAAGTATTTCAAATTGTATACAGAAACAGTACACTGTACCCCATGACAGTATTAATGTACATTGCTATGATTCAATAAAAAAAAAAATGGGTCCAAGAAAAAAAAGAGAATTATGAAACTCTGAGAAAAGAAATAGCTGAAAATGTTAACAAATGGAAAAACCATGCTCGTGGCTGGGAAGAATCAACATTATTAAAAATGTCCATATTACCCAAAGCAATTTACAAATTTAATAAAATCCATATCAAAGCACCACCATCATAGTAAAGATCTAGAAAAAAACAGTACTTCATTTTATATATAACCAGAAAAAACCTTGAAGTCAACACATTATTCAGAAATAAAAACAAATCAGGAGGAATCACAATACCTGACTTCAAACTATACTATAAATCTATAGTGATCAAAACAGCATGGTATTGGCACAAAAATAGAGAGGTAGCTATATGGAACAGAATGGAGAACCAAGAGATGAACCCAGACACTTATCGCCATTTGATCTGTGACAGGCCCATCAAAAATACAAATTGGGGAAAAGATTCCCTATTTAACAAATGATGCTGGGAGAATTGGCTGGTGACTTGCAGAAGACTGAAACTGGACCCACACCTTTCATCATTAACAAAAATTGACTCTCACTGGATAAAAGATTTACACATAAGACATGAAATTATAAAGATCTTTGGAGAGAGTGCAGGAGAAACACTTGAAGAAATTGGCCTGGGAGAATACTTTATGAGGAGGACCCTGGGGCAATTGAAGCATCACCAAAAATACATTACTGGGATCTGATTGAACTAAAAAGCTTCTGCACAGCCAAGAACACAGTAAGTAAAGCAAGCAGACAGCTCACAGAATGGGAGAGGATATTTGCAGGTTATGCTTCTAAAAAGGTTTGATAAACAGAATCCACAGAGAACTCAAACTTATTAATTAAAAAAAGAATAAGTAATTCCATCTCATTGTGTACAAGGGACTTGAACAGAAGCTTCTCTGAAGAAGATAGTCAGATGGCCTATAGACACATGAAAAAATGCACATTGTCTTTAATCATCAGAGAAATGCAAATCAAAACCATTTTGAGATATCATCTAACTCCAGTAAGAGTGGCTCACATAACAAAATCCTAAAACTATAGATGTTGGTGTGGATATGGAGAAAAGGTAACACTTCTGCACTGCTGGTTGGAGTGCAATCTAATACGTCCCTTTTGGAAAGAAGTATGGAGAATACTTAGGGATCTAAAAATAGACCTGCCCTTTGATCCTGCAATTCCTCTACTAGGTATATATGAAAAAGACCAAATATCACTTTATAACAAAGATATCTGTACCAAAATGTTTATTGCAGCTCAATTCATAATAGCCAAGTCATGGAAGAAGCTCAAGTGCCCATCAACCCAGGAATGGATTAACAAATTGTAGTATAGTTATGTCATGGAATATTATGCAGCCTTAAAAAAAGATGGAGACTCTTTTACATTTACATGGATGGAGCTGGAACATATCCTACTTAGTAAAGTATCTCAAGAATGGAAGAAAAAAATATCCAATGTACTCAGTACCATTATGAAACCAATTTACCATCACTCACACTTTCATATGAAGAATAAGTCACAACTATGTCCTAGGATGAAGGAAGGAGAAAGGGTAAATAGAGGGGAGGGGGAGGTCCGATCGAGGGAGGATGAATGGTGGTATCACACCTGTGGTGCATAATGCAAGGCTATATGTCAGATCTATTAACTATAGAGTATAAATGTCTTAAGAGAATAATTAAGTAAATTAGATGAGGTATATATTACCCAGTGTGATGTAAACGCTCCTAATACAATATGAAATCAGCACATTGTACCCCATAAATGTATTAATGCATACATGATCTATGTATTTATGATTCAGTAAAAAAAAAAAAAAAAAAAAAAAGCTTGGTTTCAGGGTTAGACCCTAAAGTGTCTCTGTGACTCAGTTCCACCCCCTCTCAGACCTACAATGGGGCAGTATTGCCTGCCCAAGGACTCACTCAGAGATCCAGGAGGAGCCCTGCAGGAACCCTGAAGAAACCACATCAGACCACACAAGTAGTAGGAGACCTACTGTTTGTGAACTGGAGGCAAACCCTCAGCCTAGCACCACTCATACAAAGAACTTGGAGAGAGTCCAGTCTACCCAAGGACCAGAGGGAATCCACATTTACTAGATCCCCTCATAGTAAGGGTCACATCCATAGATCTCACTGTGAACACAGAAGCAGCAACATGATCCAGCTGTGAACCATGATCGGAGAGACAATTCCATCAGTCCTGGGGCTCAACAGGGGAATGGTTTATACAGACATAGTCCATAAGGTTCAAAAGAGGTATTTACTCCTTAAATGCATGGCATAAATACCAGAGCATGGAGGAATAGGTAAGAAAATATATTTAAAAAGTAACACTACCAATGGAAACTAATAAAGCTCCAGTAATCAATCCCTCAAAATGAAGATATAAAAATGGCCTGAAAAGGAATTCAAAATAATTATCTTAAAGATGCTTAAAGAGATTCAAGAAAAGAAAAGTTAGATAACTAAAATTAGGAAAACAACACATAATGAAAATGAGAAGCTTTCTTAAAAAGAAATGGAAACCTTAAAAAAGAACAAAGCAGAGTGGTCCCCGTGGCTCGGTGAGTTGGGTGCCAGCCCAATATACCAAGGGTGGAGAGTTCGAACCCAGCCCCAGCCAAACTGCAATAAACAAATAGCTGGGCATTGTGGTGGGTGTCTGTAGTCCCAGCTACTAGGGTGGCTCAGGCAAGAGGATCACCTAAGCCCAAGAGCTGGAGGTTCTTGGGTCACGCCACAGCATTATACCGAGGGTGACAAAGTGAGACTCTGTCTCTAAAAAAAAAAAAAAAAGCAGACTCCAGAAGTTAAAGAATATTATAAGAGCACTGGAGAACACAATAGAGAGCACCAATACCAGACTCAAAGAGAAAATTAATGAACTCAAAGATAAGTCATTTGAAATTAGCCAATTAGAAAAAAGAAAAAAAGAAAAAAGCTTATTTACAGAAATATCAGGTGAAATATTCCCAAGTCTTGGGAGGGTTATAGACATCTATATAAATGAAGCTCAAAGGATCTCAAGCAAGATCAGTCCAAAAAGAATACTCTGAAAACTATTTCCATAGGTAGAACCTCCATAGTTGACCATCTCCTTAAATTGACCACGGCCAGAGGTGGACTGAATTTTCATAGGCCAGACATGTGCCACATGTACATATCAGTACAGTAGGCCTACTTCCTACTGTTGACCACCTCCATATGTTGACCAGTTTGTGCCTTATGTTGACCAATTCGTTTTAGAGGTTCTACTGTATAATCTAATCATAAAAAGGCAAAGGCAGAATCTTCAAAGCAACAAGGAATAAGAGAATTACCATATACAAGGGAATCTCCATTTAGGCTACCAATGGGAATACAACAGAAATCTTACAAGACAGTAGAAAGAAAAATGGTATATTCAAAGTGCTAAAAGAAAAAATAAATGCTACGAAGAATTCTATACCAGCAAAAGTGTCCTTCAGAAATGAAGTAGAGATAAAGGTATTTCAAGACAAACAAAAATAAAAGAGATCATCCCCACCAGACAAAGCCAGTTCCTCAAGTTGAAATAAAAGGAAGATAAAGTAACAACATTTTTAAAAATGTGAAAAAAGTATAGTACTCACTGATGAAAGAAAATACATAGTCATATTTAGAATACTAAAATACAGGAACAGTAATGTACAAATCTATTTTAACTCAAGTATAAAAGTTAAAAAGCATAAGTATTAAAAATAATTATATGTATAATAATGTGTTCAAAACACACAATGTAAACAGAAATCCAAATGTTGACAAAAATACCATAAAATATGGAGGGGAAAGACTTTAGGAAGAAGACTTCCGTGGCAATTGCAACAACAACAAAAATAAACAAATGAGACTTAATTAAACTGAAAAGCTTCTGTACAGCTAAGGTGACAACAACCAAAGCAAACAGACAACTACAAAAGGGCAAAGGATATTTGCATATTTTGAATCAGACAGAGATTTGATAACTAGGATCTACAGAAAACTCAAATTAATCCACATGAAAAAAGCCAACAATTCCATGTATCGATGGGCAAGAGAGATGTATAGAACCTTCTGTAAAGAAGACAGGTGAATGGCTAACAAACATGAAAAAATGCTCATCATCCTTAATTATCAGAGAAATGCAAATCAAAACCATCCTGAGATACCATCTAACCCCAGCGAGAATGGCCCACAGCACAAAATCTCAAAACTGCAGATGCTGGCGTGGATGTGGAGAGAAGGGAACACTTTTACACTGCTGGTGGGACTGCAAACTAATACAAACTTTTTGGAAGGAAGTATGGAGAACCCTCAAAGGTTCTCAAAGGACCCAAGCTAGACCTCCCATTTGATCCTGCAATCCCATTACTGGGCATCTACCCAAAAGGAAAAAAGTCCTTTTACCATAAGGACATTTGCACCAGATTGTTTATCTCAGCTCAATTTACAACCACCAAAATGTGGAAACAGCCTAAATGCCCACCAACCCAGGAATGGATTAACAAGCTGTGGTACATGTATACCATGGAATACTATTCATGGGGACTTTGCATCCTTTGTATTAACTTGGATGGAAGTGGAACAAATTGTTCTTAGTAAAGCATCACAAGAATGAAGAAGCAAGAATCCTATGTACTCAATTCTGATATGAGGAATTGACCTCATATCATAATGACCTAGTATAGTACATGGTGAGGGTTGGGGGAAGGGGAGAAGAGAACAAAGGAAGGAGGGAGGTGAGGGAAGGGGAGAGCAGAGTAGGAAGAAGGGAGGGGCTGAGGAAAGGAAAGAGCAGAGAGAGGGAAAGAGGGAGGGGGTGGGGAGTGATAGTGTGTGACACACCTTTTCAGGGTGGGACACAATTGTAAGAGGGACTTTACCCAACAAATGCAATCAGTGTAACCTGGTTCTTAGTACCCTCAATGAATCCCCAACAATAATAAAAAAAAATGTAGAGGGGAGAAAAAGTGTAGAGTTTTTGTATGCAATTGAACTGAAGTTGTTATCAGCTTACACTGGACTATTATAAGATATTTCATGTAAACTCAATGGCAATCATGAAATAAAAACTTCTGGTAGATGCCTGAAAGATAAAGAGAAAGGAATCAAGGAATACCACTACAAAAGTGGAAGAATTAACAGGGAAAACCATTACTGAAAAAAAGAAACAAGAGAACTATAAAATAGTCAGCAAACATTTAATAAAATAGGGAGATAAATCCTTACCTATCAATAATTACTTTAAACTTAAATGGACATGAAACCATAAAAATTCTAGAAGAAAAATCTAGGAACAACTCTTGTAGATATTGACAAAGTCAAACAATTTATAACTAAGACCTCAAAGGCAAATGCAGAAATAACAAAAATAAGCAAATGGGACTTTAAATCATAAAACTTTGGCACAGCAAAGGAAATAATCAACACAATGAAGACAATCTACAAAATGGAAAAAGTATTTGCAAATCATACATCTAAAAAGAGGACTAAGATCTGGAATTTACAAAGAATTCCAACAAACTGGCAAGAAAAAAACACACAATCCCATTAAAAAGTGGGTAAAATACATGAACAAAAGAAGTTTTTTGAAAGCAAAGAGACAAATGGCCTACAAACAAATGAAAAATGCTCATATTCACTAATCATGAGGGAAATGGAAACTACAAGATACTGCTTTATGCTTATCAGAATGTCCATTGTTCTGTATTAAAAAGTCTAAAAACATCAGATGCTGGCATGGATGTAGAGACAAAGAAACACTTAAACAAAGCTGGTGGGACTGCAAAGTAGCACAACCTCTATGGAAAACAGTACAGAGACTCCTCAGAGAAGGAAGTGTCAAGGTGAATTATCAAAGATATCAACTGCTGGGTGGCGCCTGTGGCTCAAGGAGTAAGGTGCTGGCCCCATATACCAGAGGTGGTGGGTTTGAACCCGGCCCTGGCCAAAAACTGCAAAAATAAATAAATAAATAAAAACTTAGTCAAACTTAGTACTCAAGGAAATCAGACATTTTATACTTGATGATAATCAAACTCTCAAAGATCAAGGACAAAGAAAGAATCCTAAGAGAATCAACAGAAAAGAAGCAAATTACATATTAAATCATGCCAATATGTCTAGCAGGAGGCCTTTCAGGGCCTCCTTTGGGCCAAATGTGAATGGGATAGCATATAAAAAGTGCTAAAGAAAACAAATAAAAACTTCCAACATAGCTGAAAGCAAAGTTCCACACAAAGTTATACTGCAAACAGGAAAGAGGATTAATTTCCCAAACAAAAGTTGAGAGAATTTATCATCACCACACCTGTCTTATAAGAAGACTTGACTACTTCAACAGAAGTCTTATAAGAAGACTTCTAATAAGAAGACTCAACTACTTCAATTGTGGTTTGTAAACAACTAAAATCTATAGTATGAGGACCAAAAGACAAATCTGTCAAAATAACAACGGCTACAAAGGTTTATTGGAATATACAAACTATAAAAAGATATAAACGAAGACAACAAAAAGTCAAATGGGAGGAATAGAGCCAAAATGTAGAGTTTTTTGAATTTTCTCATTTGTTTTTATGATCAGAGTTAAGCTGAAGTCAGCTTAAATAATTAGTATAAGATATTTTTGCAAGTCTCATGGTAACCACAAAGCAAAAACCTACTGCAGAAACACCAAATAAAAAGCAAGGAACTAATGCATACTGAAAGAGAAAATCGTTATCAACAAGGCAAGGGAAAGAATAGAGGACTTACAAAACAACCAGAAAATAAATAACAAATGGCCATAGTAATTCCTCATCTATCAACAATAACTTTATAAATGGACTAAATTCTCGAATTAAATGAAAGAGAATGGCTGAAGGATAAATACAACACGCAACTATATGCTGCCCGTAAGAATTTCATTTTACCTATAAAGACACACGTAGGCTAAAAATGAAAATATGGAAAAAGATATTCCATAGACATGGAAGTGAAAAAAACAACAGGAGTAGAGCTTTACTTATATCAGATAAAATTGACTTCAAGCCAAAAACTATAAAAGGATTAAAGGTCTTTATATAATGATAAAAATGGCATCTCACAAGGGTTTTAATACGTTTTAATACAAATTCTGTTAGGCATTTATATATCTTCAGAAATGTCTATTCATCTCTTTTGCCCATTTTTAAGTTGGGTTATTTTCTTGTTATGGCATTGTTTGAATTCCTTTGTACATGTTGAATATTAACCCCATAGGAAGTATATGGTTTTCAAATATTTGCGGAAATTTTGAAAATACATCACG